>NC_035108.1:176175175-176479342 GCF_002204515.2 Aedes aegypti | reverse complement strand
CACTCAGTTTGCTGATATGACATGTACCAGATCAATTACTAAAGTGATGCATCGGGATGGTTGCCGTTGATGGATGGATAAAATAATTCAGTGAAATTTGTTCTTTCAAAGAAGCGCAGTTAATTTTCGTCTCGATCCGACAAATGTGTACGGTTCAACTTGTAAAGAAAAGTTTGAAACGATTATTTTTAAATTAACCTCCATGCGATAAACACCGAGGAAGCGATACGAATATAAATGCACATATCTAATGCAAAGAAAAGGGGCTATCGATGGCATGCGAGACTTTCAATTTCACCAAAATTAAGAGGTAGCGTTACATGAGCACAGCTGTGTATAATCGGATATATAAAAAAACTCAATTATGACCTTTAAAGCAACTACATGCTGGATTCGCGTACGTGAAGTAACGGATAATTATTGAAAAATGGGCTTGGCAAAAAAATCTTTCCCTAGAAAGGATTTCATATGAGATAATGTATGTGTTTGGATTATGTAGCCAAATAGGTACATAGGAAATAAGTTTAGGTTGTTTTTATTTTTGTTTTAGATATTTTGAGAGGTATCGGCATTGTCAAGGCAAATTATATCCGTATTATTAAGTAGGCTGGTATTAGTCAAATTCTATAAAGTAGGCTTGTCCACGGTAAAAAGAAGCAAGGTATTATACTCCGAAAAATGACATTTGGCAGTGACGTCATTCCTATCACAAACTCGAAGGAGTGCAGTTGCCCAAAATTTTATACAGTCATCTCTCCCTTACTCGATATTGAAGGGACCATCGAGTTAGGGAGGTATCGAGTTACAGAACACAAAAGCAGGGCAATTGCGTTCCAAGGGACCATCGAGTTAGCCATGAAAACCAACGTTTACTATGGTTCTCTAACTCGATATCGAGATACGGAATATCGAGTAAGGGAGAGTTAACTGTAGCTCATAAGGTAATCTAGAATGCCGTGAAAAGTGTACTGCGATCTGTCGAACTTGGGTACCTTTTGGACTACCGAGGGACCAAATGCAGAACTAGAAGTGGTAACCAATCTGAGCCCGAGTGGGACGAGCCTGGCCTCATGCTTGATGATAGGAATGACGACACATGTTTTGATGGAAAATCGTTGTTTACACGTGGGAATAGCCTACCTCGTTGTGTCTACCGTGGGCTTGTCTAGTTTGTGTACCCAGTGGAGTACAAAGGTATAATATGTCACCATACGGGGCAAAAATTCGTTTACGACAATCAATTTTGAAACTATTATAACTAAAAATGGGTAAACATTTTGACACAAGTTTGTTGAGCAAAACTGTAGCACTGTAGTTGAAGGTTCACTGTGTGATACTTATTTCTTTTCAAGTTATAGTTTTTCTGGAAATATTGATTATTCAACTAAAATAGAAATTTTGCCTCACGCTACTCTATTATTTTTGAAAGAAGGTAAAATATAAAAAATGCTTAACCTATAACAAACAATTCATAAGGCGGCATCCACAAATTACGTAACGCTCGAAGGGGGGGGAGGGGGTAGGCTCGAGCGTTACGACTCATACAAAATTTTAAAAATTTCCATACAAAAAGCGTTACGGAGGGGGGGGGAGGGGGTCGGAAATTTCCAATTTTAGCGTTACGTAATAAATGGATGCCGCCTAACGAATCTTCAAATAAAAATTCTCCTTTATTCTCTATATTTATTCTTAATCATAAAACCCAATTAACGATGCATTATGTTCATTCCATGTCGCAAACAAGTCGAGTATACCCCCCATTCAACTTATCCCACGAAATTTGTAGAGCATGCCTATAGACAAGTAGACACCACGAATAACAAAAATATACCACGTACTTCCAAAAAAAGAAACATTGACCTTGGCTTTTCGACGTCGCTTCGTGATCGCGTGCAGTTACGATGAGACGACTGAATAATCTCTCTTGGTGCAAATGAGCAACGCAAAGATGTCTATAGAAGACATCATCGGAGACGTTAATAATACGATGGAATAAAACAACTCGTTGTGGTGTTGCCTGTAAGTATCCAACACGACTCTAGGATGCCGCATCGGCATCGGAGATGACCCAGATTTAAGACTGATGCTGTTTTGCACTACTGTGTGTTGTACACTCTTCAGTAGTTGCCTACTACTGTCCTACTAAACAGCAAACGAGTTGTTGCAAATGTCTTCAATTGACGAGCTGTGAAAATTTACAGTACACTATTATTGCAAGCATCAGCTAGACAGTTCATTCAGGCGGACTGCTGAAGGTCACGTTCATCGATAGTAAATTTCACTTTCATGATTTGCTCTGTTCGGATTTTTTTTTTTTTTTTTTTTATTGATCTGAAAAAACATTAACTAATATCAATTATCTAATACTGTGTACAAATCAGTGGCATGTCTTGTCATAGGAGGAGTGTTTTCTATGTAATGAACATATTTACCTATTATTACTAACAGAACATCTCTATGTTCTCTACCAAATCTATTCAAACTTGGAAATTTCAAATCATTAAACTGTATAGCATTCGTTAATTGTAATTTCAAACCTACTAATTGCAACATATACGCCCATAAAACTCTACTTTGCACACAATTCATGTATTTATGCGGCAAGTCCTCAACCAACCCTGGACAAAATGTACAGAATGGGTGAGGAACTCGCCCATGCCTATGAAATTGTTCCATATTTGGAATCTTTTCATTTACGAAAAGGTACAAAGAGGAAACTTCATCAGAATTCAGTCCTCGATGATGAACATGTTTCCAAACTGTTTTCCAGTGCTGTTGGCGATACTTTTTTTCAATTTCTGGACGCGAAAGTTTTGCTACGTAGTATGAATACAACGATTTTGAGCTCATCTGGTCAGACACTGACGATGGCAAAATTGCAAGTTCAGTTGCTATGAGTTTTATATACCCGAATCCGGATGGGTATACTGTTCTTTGTGCTGCATCTGCTTGATCAGATCGAATGAAATTATCTCTAATATAACTATATTCATTATTTACTAGCTTGTAAAATCTATTAACAAGTAATGATTTGCATTTCCTTTCCACATCATGAAGCCCTAATCCTCCTCTATTTTTAGGTAATATCAGTTGCATATACCCAACTCTTTGCTCATAATTCTTCCACAAGAAGCTTCCTACCAACGATACAATTTTAGCTCTGTATTTACTAGGTAGTTCTATTATTGAACCTACGTACCAAACTTTCGATAATGCGAAAGTGTTGAGAAATTTTACTTTTTGTATTTTGTTCAAGTTCCTCGATTTGTGCAGCCACAATAATTTTGATAGGCTGCTAGAAACATTTATCCAGTTTTTTTCGATCATTTCTTTGAATACATTGCAAAACAAAATTCCTAAAATTTTAATACTTTCTCTTATATTCAACCATTGTGGCTGATACAGCAAATCAGTGCCACCTCCTATTATCAAACCTTCTGTTTTGGAAATATTCAACCTAGCTCCTGAAACTGCTCCAAAATCGTTGAAAGTATTCCTGATTTGCTCTACTTTTTCAATGGAATCTACCACAACACTTACGTCGTCGGCAAAAGATCCTAGAAAGTCTATATCACCATTACAGATTTGCCTCAATTTCTGCATCAGTGGTTCCAAATAAATAACAAAAAGATGCATAGACAAGGGATCTCCTTGTCTAACAGATCTTTTAATATGTATTTCCCTACTTAATCTTCCGTTTATTAAAATTCTCTAAAATGACATCGATCTTATTTGTTTTATCAAGTCAATAAATCTACGATTGATTCCCATCCTCTCCATGGTTCCTAGCAAGAATGAATCTTCCACTCTATCAAATGCTTTGTCTAAGTCAAAGGAGATTAAATACGCTTTTTTCCGTTTCAGCTGCAATTCTGCAATCTTATCCCTTAGAGAACACGTTATTTCAAATATATTATGATCTTTATTCGCACATTTTTGATTAGGCGAAATTATATAATTCATAACTTTTTCTAATCTCATTTTAAGTATTCTGGAACAAAGTTTGAAATCAAAATTCAACAACGTTATCGGCCTGAATTGATTTATTGTTTGACTTTCGCAGTTATTTTTCTTTTTCACCAGAATCACGACACCGTCACAAAAAGATTTGTGGACATGTCCATCAAGGAAATCATTGATCACTTCTGTAAAGTCTGTTTTGATAATGTCCCAAGTATCTATGTAAAACTGTTTCGTCAATCCATCATTTCCCGGTGCTTTGTTTGAACAACTTTTCTGAATTAAATGAAACACATATAATTCATCGACAAATTCAGTTAGATTATCATTTTCAACCAAATCTTGTGGTAAACGTTTTTCCGGGTAAAAATCCGTGCTGTTATTTACGAGTTCAGAATTGAAAAGATTTTGAAAATGTTCAACAATGTGGTCTTCTATGACATTATAATTTGAACAATGATTTCCATTGACCTCCATGTCTTTTATTTGTGTTTGATTGAATCTGCGTACTTTTTCAGCCAAATGAAAAACTGAAATCGACTCACCAGCTATAAAATTCTCATTCTCATTCAATTGAAAAACTGAAAACTCTCGTTGCAATTTAAGCATGATTCCCTTAATACGATTAATCTCCACAATTTTGAGTGGATTTAGCAAGTATTCTTCATAAGCTCTCCTAAGAGCACAATACCAAATTTCCATTGTATCATTGATAGCTCTATACATTTCCCTTGTCTTCCACTTAATGAATGATGCTATTTTTGGTTTAGCATATTCTGTCCACCAAATGAGTGGTGAACGATAATACCTTTTCTGTGAAGTCCAATAACGCCATTTTGATGTAAACTCTTCCCTATTCTGTTCATTCATTATCCTCGATTTATAACGCCACATGCCGCGGCCATAGATTCGACCTAGATTTGGTAGTTTTAGTTTAATGATTAGAGCTTTATGATCTGAAAAGGAATTTACATTCATCTTTCCGCTTACTATTGATTGCTTTAAATCTGACGAAACGTATAATCTGTCTATTCTTGAACCTACACCAGCGCGCACAAATGAATAGTCCACGCAACTCACATTAACTGAAGCCCACGCATCTTGCAAACGCAGCTCTCGAATTAATGCTCTCAAATTCGTGCTGTAGTTAGTGCAACGTTCGTTGGAACTGTCGATCGAAGACTCAATACAGTTGAAGTCCCCTCCCACCACCAAACACTCTGATGAATTCCGCAAATAATATGGAACAACTTCAGCAAAAAATGCTTCCCTCAATGTACGATTGTGGGATCCGGATGGCGCATATATGTTGCAAATAATTAATCGATTTGCTATTTTGATTTTGATTAATCTTGAATCTAGACTTTTTTCAACTGAATTGTAATTTATATGAGATTTGATTGCAATGGCTGTTCCTCTTTTGTTCTGATCAATATTGTAAATTATGTCGAAACCGTACATTTCAAAATACTCTCCTTCAACTTCTTGCATCATGACTATATCTAGCTCCATTAAACGCACAAAGGACTTGAACGATTCTATTTTAGTTAGATTCGATATGCCATTTAAATTAATCGTAGCAATGTTGTACGAAACAACCGAAACATCTGACACACTACTACTCATTTTCAAAGATCAACAAAACAAAAGAAACGCTCAAACTAACTTCTACTTATCTTGTTTAGATCGCTGACGCCTAAGCCACTTGCGGCTTGCATTACTAGTGATGGAGTTCATCGATGAATCCGAGATATTGCTGTCGTTATCCGTTTGTTCCATGAGTAACTCGTTGAAAATGTTCTTAGACACCACGCTTGTTCCAGTGAGTACTGGAAGCGTAGTCACTCTCGTTGAACTATTTCCTTGCTTCGATGTATTGCTGCGTTCCCGCTTCGTAGTATCGGTTGAAGAGCTGCTTGAAGTATTGGTTCTTTTTTCTTTGTTCAACTCATTGAGATTGGTCATTGTTGGCGCATTGTTCGCTCCGCTGTCCTCTCGCACCGTGTGACGATTTCCTGTAGGCCCTCGTAGCTGGTTCGCATAAGAAGAACCTCCTCGGTTCAAACGGTCGTTAACGCTTGTACGATTCTGAAGAAGCTGTTCTACATCAGCACAACGCATGCCAATGTGTACTGCTCTACCACAGTGACGACAAGTAATGAGCTGGTTCTTGTGTGTAACGAGTGTGAAATGCCCGGCAATGTTGATGTACGATGGTATTTGTTCTTGTAGGCGAATCCGTATTGTTCGTACTCCATTTATGATGCCCTTCAATGGCGATGGCGACTCCCACGTTTCGTTTTTGATCGACAAAACTTCTCCAAACCTCGACATTTCTTGCTTGATCAAATCATTTCCCATTTCTGGTGGCAAGTCATGCACCTTGACTAACGTCGTGCCATCTTCCATGTGCAACGGTACCGTGAATTTGTAATCTTCATATCTCACCTCGTGTTTCCGATCATGTGTCTCGACAATTTGCATCGCATACTCCTCGTCATCAACTTCAACATACGTGATCCCTCGTGACAAATTGGCTTGCACTGATCTAATCCTTTCTGACGCAATAGCAATGATGTTGAATAAGTAATCCGTAACGGTCTCAATCTTTGGCTTTTTCAAAGCTTCGGAGAAGTTAATGACAAATGTTCGTTCTCGTAAATTGCCGCTGTTAGACGCCATGTTGTCCGTGTTTGCGTGTGGTCGTGTGTGATAAATTTTAAACACTACTGATAACTATTTTTCCCAGCTTTCGAAGACACGTCTGCTCACACCGAAGTCTCGATATCAACTGGGATGATCGGATGCCCGTTTAGATGTTTATATATAAGACATAGTTGAATAAATCCAAGGATAAGCGAAGTACTAATTATCAAAACTTGATATTAACTTTGTTTACATAAGAGATAATGAATTAAATATACCTACTATCAAAATGTTATTCCTGAAACTTGTAAGCCATAAGAAAATATGATGTTTGAATAGTACTATATTTTCTACTATTGATCCCTTTCCGACCCTTGTTAGGACCCGTGCCTTCGATTTTTCGTTGGTGGAGCGAAAGCTAGCGGTGGTAATCCTTCAGTCTTGGGGAAAAACCTCTTAGAGGCTCACTTCTTCTTTCGTTTGTTCACTAAACATAGTTGCAACCACGAACAAAGGAACGATGAATCTCTGAATTCACATATTCCTTCCAAAAATTAGGCTTTCAAACTGCCACTAAACATGGCAAACATGAAAGAAACGACGTTTCTCTGGAATGCGCGATTTCTTCCATGGGTGAAATAGGTAATGTCGATAATTGCATCCAAATGAGCAATCAGTTCTATGCTTTAGACAAATTTTCTGAACATCCAATCGAAGCAGCCTCTAGTCCAGGCTTTTTAAATCAAGTGAGGAAACAAAGAGTGACGCCTATCGTGGGCAGTTGTTTCGAATTGAAAAGATTAAGTCAGGACATCTTGAACTCCATTAGGGGAATCAAGATTTCCTTCCAAATCGCAAAGAAAGGAGACTGTCGCGTTTTGTCGGAAACTCTTAAAGATCGCGAACTTCTTCTCAAACATCTTGAAGAGAAGAACCATATTTTTTTAACTTATGATGACAAAACTGAACGTTTGTTCAAAGTTGTCTTGAAAGGTCTCTCAAGTGACTATAAGCCACCTGAAGAGATCAAAAATGAAGTAAATGGTTTACTTGGATTTTCCCCAGTCCAAGTGATCATTAAGAAGAAGAGAACCCAATCGTCGTCCACAGTAGGGGGCCAAAAATTTTCAATTTTAGCGTTGTGTAATAAATGGACGCTGCCAAAGCACTTTCGCAAGAATATAATTTAGTACACTTTCACATAAGTGATCTAAATGATATTGAAGTTTTAGAAAAAGCATGATATGCGATTTCCTTGTGACATGGGACCATTTCCATAAACTTAGAGGAAATTTTCATATCCTCACTTAGCACGGCACTGCTGAGTAGTGTGTGATCCTTTGACCGTGACGCTTGCTCCTGCGGGGGCGGGTGAAGCGGTCGGACAGGATCAATCTTGTTACGCGCGCAGTGCAGTGGGGGGAAGAAAAGTGGCGTGATCCGCGAGATAATTTAGTAGTGTGTGATCCTTTGACCGTGACGCTTGCTCCTGCGGGGGCGGGTGAAGCGGTCAGACAGGATCAATCTTGTTACGCGCGCA
This sequence comes from Aedes aegypti, assembly GCF_002204515.2. NCBI lineage: Eukaryota > Metazoa > Arthropoda > Insecta > Diptera > Culicidae > Aedes > Aedes aegypti. Next base: position 176,471,196 of record NC_035108.1, on the reverse strand, counting down.
GTGCAGTGGGGGGAAGAAAAGTGGCGTGATCCGCGAGATAATTTAGTAGTGTGTGATCCTTTGACCGTGACGCTTGCTCCTGCGGGGGCGGGTGAAGCGGTCAGACAGGATCAATCTTGTTACGCGCGCAGTGCAGTGGGGGGAAGAAAAGTGGCGTGATCCGCGAGATAATTTAGTAGTGTGTGATCCTTTGACCGTGACGCTTGCTCCTGCGGGGGCGGGTGAAGCAAACATGTTATGCGCGCAGTGCAGTGAAAAAGTGTATCGTATTTGGCGGTAAGCTCAGTGTGGCGACGGAAAAAAAGAGCATTACATCCAGGTAAAATCGTTCATTATTATTATTTACTCACCTATTACCATTTGAAACTAAATACGTGCCAGGGTCGAAAATTTAATTTTGCCATTCTTGAAATGGGTCGTTGGAATTTCAGTAGAGCTATCACCTTTCATCTCCCGGGTTAAAATTGTCTGCAGATATAAATATATCGAAGGGTATCAAATATACATGCATACAATTTTCTTCCATAAAAGCACTGCCGGTCAGTGGGAGATGGATTGTATACACACACACACACACTCACTTAGCACGGCACTGCTAATAGGGGCCTTCCTTAGCCGAGTGGTTAGAGTCCGCGGCTACAAAGCAAAGCCATGCTGAAGGTGTCTGGGTTCGAATCCCGGTCGGTCCAGGATCTTTGGTTATTTTTTCTTCACACTTGCAAAAATAGAAGATTTCTCTTAATGCTTGCAAAACACAACTTAAAATATTTCCACATAAATCAAAAGCAATTTTTTGGAACCTTAAAGTAAAAATTTTGTTACGATGAGAAATGTTCAAAAAATTGATCAGATGAAGTTAAATATCTAGGGCTCTTGCTAGATAAATAAATATTGAGGGTGTTACGGGAGCAAAGAGGTGCCTCGGACCAAATTCTAATAAGCAGCTCGCAAACTCATCATTTCAGGTGTGAAAAAACTAAATGCTCACAATTATCGGTATTCGGCATGTTAGCAATGTCAACTTAGTTTTAGCCTCTATGCTCTCCCCTTTTACAATCTGTGATATAATAATAGGTTAGGTTTAATTCAAGTAGATTTAAGAAACAACTTACTGTGATCAAATTAGTTTAGATTAAGTTCAAATTGTTCTAGCTTTCCGATATCAACTTCAAATGCAAATATACTATGGATTTAAGTAATAATTAATTATGTAGTTCTGATACTTGCGTGCCTAACGCACATTGCACGTTATTCTTCCACGAACAACAACTTTCATGTCTCTTTAACGTTTTCATTGAAACCTCTCAATAGATACTGTGACAGCTCAGAGTCAACCGATTGAAGTGACACAACTGACCAGAGCTGGCAGCAACAGAGGGCATTACAGCCAAATAGAAAGAGTACCTTTATGAAATATCAATATCCGAGTACCTATATGAAATATCTATATCCACCGATTAACAGCAAAATCGAAACTTTGTCTTAAGAACAAGCATTCGATGTCCAAAAAAAATTTCAAACCGGTCATGTTGTACCAATATGCACCTGATACCAGATATAAAGCTCTGCAAAAGATTCTAAATTTTGAAAATGATAAGTAAATTAAAAACCAAATTTAGTAGAGGAAACTGGTCCAATTCGGATTCTGTTTTAATTCGAACCATCAAGCATTTCTCAACATTGGCGTACCGTTTTTTACCCACCGTCTGGCTTGAATCTAACACAATAAAGTAGACGCTTTTCATTTAATTCGTTTGATTTGTACATTAGTTTGTTGTTTTGAAGTGCTCTAGTGTGCTGTCGAATAGCATTATTTCCAAACTGCTGTAAGTGACAATAATTCTGCAATCTTTCTGTGTCACTTCAACATCGAATCACCTAAGCCTAAGCTTTCATCTGACCATATGGTTTTGATATATCTATGCACATACCTATGCAATCTAAGCTCAAAATGTTTGTTGGTCCAATACGGACCTCTTGATTTTCAACGAGCACTCAGTCTATTCCAAGAGCTCCACCCCGTGAACGTCACTTCTGACCCTTAAATGCAAGTCGATACTTCTCCAACTTAGTGTCCCGAGATTCGAAGCTGTCTCTTTCAGTTTCCCGTGCAAGTTCACCATTTTGACCCGAGATTTTCATACAAAGTTTCAATATATTAAAGTTTTACTATATTCAAAGCTAAAATGTATTTTGTCTACAAGTTGAGCTAGAATGTATTTTGTCAAAACAATTAAAGGCTCCAAAATTTAAAAAAAAAAATCAGAGGGGGGTGTGTACAAGACACGACCGCTTGAGGTTAACGCCATATTATTGCTGTTTGCGTTTGACGTGCAAACCTTGGCAAACTGGGCTTCAAATGCGGTAACACAAAGCAATCAAAGGATACGTAGCAACCATGATCCATATCACCGCCAACCTAGCAAAGAAAATCAAATTTTGACTTCGCATTACTTGTGAAAAATCTTACCGCGTTTGGTGTTCCCGCATTTGATATTTGCGTTTCAAATGCACACAGCAATATTTGTTGCATCTTACTAGTTTCTGATTTCAATTCCGCAACGATCCATGATTTCTTCATAATGTAGATTTTCTTGACTTTTCCACCGTAGCCACAAATATCCTATTCGGATATCCCACCGCAAAATCGCTTGTAATTGAAGGTGATGTTAACTTCAAAAATGCGAATCATCACCTCCAACTTAGTTCTGATACCCTCATCGCAAATTTCTCGTTAAACAGTCCATTGCCCATTGCACGGTAACGTCATCAGAAAATCGCTCTCTTTCCCTCCTTCGGGAAATCTGAAAACAACGGTGCCAGTACATGTCAATGTTTTGTTGAAGAGCTAAAGAGAGAGAATTTCTCCTTAAAACGCCAAATAAGAATGGCAAAATTGAGAAAATTGAGAAAAATCGCTCTGAAGAGGATCGCTCTAAACGAGCCTCCGCGTTATATGTCCCATCCAAACCAAAGTACTTTAATACACAGGAACCGGCTTCCGGCAAATGTTTATGTTTCCGATAGGCATTCTAGATTTGTTATAACAATTCTGGGATTCTTTTGGGAATATTGTAAATCCGGTATTTGATCTGGCTATTAATCTTTTGAAATTATTCTGGTATCTTTAAGACGGTATTCCTGTAAGAAACTCTGAGATTTCAGTGAGATTCCTGCAAACTCTGGTCCGAATCTTTGGAATTCTTGTAAACTTTAGATCCCTATGATTTCCAGTTCCGTTGGGATTTCAGAGGAAATCTTCAACTATAGTATAAACCTTTGAGTGTCTGAATGTACAAATGTAAAAGAAAATCCTTAATTCAACCACTATAGTGAGAATTTATTTTCTATTTCTAAGAATTCCACGGATACTACCAGGAAACCTACCGAAATAACGAGAATACCACAGAAATACTAAGAATTCCATGTCCATCATCGGAGTTCAACATGCTGTTTTTTTAATTCACAGAGAAAGCTCAAAATTCTACCACTATTTCATCAAATTCTCAGTATTGGAACTTTACAATTGCTGTAATCTCATAATTCCTTCATAGGATACAGATTTCTAGCTAAAATTCCAAAATTCTCAGAAAAATACTTGTTGTCAAATCATTATAAAATTCACATGCACATAAAGGAAATGGTTATCGCAAATTTCCAAACCGTATTAAATAACATAACCTACATGGATTTGTGTTCATGATCGATTACGCGATGCATAGCGGGAAAGTAGTAATATTCATATTTTCACATGGTTTGTCGAGTGAATAAGCGTCAAATTTGGCACATATGCATGATTTTATTGATTTTAAGTGTCACTCTGAATGGAATCTTCTTTACTTGCAGCACCACTCTGCACTCTGAAAAGAGTTTTCTTAACGTGCAGCATCAGTCACTGCTCATGTTCGAAAGTAATAGGTACTACATGTTCGAAAGGTTTTTCATTCATACTAAAAGTGTAGTAAACTTTATGGATTTTGTTTTTGAGCAGATTCTGCATGTAGTAAAGTTCAACGCTTTTTATTCATACCGTCCAATATCACTGAGAAAAGAAAAAAGCAAAAAATAGTAATGAAGTTTGATTCATATTGTATGGGAGTATCACTTCTTCAAGGAATTTGGACTTTAAGCGAGTAGTTTAACATAGTTATAGTATAATTACATTATTCTCTTAGTTATCCACACCATAAAACTGAAAAAAAAGTTTGAAATAAATTTCACGTGTTTCAAACCAGTTCCAAACGCAAGAGTATCAATCTTTACATTAAAAGTATAGTTGATCTGAGCAAATTTTGCAGAAATATCTTACTAAAGAATAAAAATAAATATATTTCATCATTAACGCGGATGTGTTGGTGAGCCAATTTTTGGGAATCCAGTACCTGTGTATTAAATTACTTTGGTCTTAACAGATCTGAAAAGCGTGTTCAAACAATATATATAATAAACCATAGAAGAAAAAAGTCGCTGGCGTCGCTGTCGGAACATCTTTTGCTGGCGGAGATAGCCGGGGCTGTAAATGTCAACGCGAAAATGTATGCAGTTTGACATTTATGTACCCAGCATGTTTCTGAGCGAGAACAAAGGGAACACCAGCGATTTTCGTCCTCTATAGTTTTCTTTCTCTATTGTTCAAATGTAGAACGAAAATGACTCGCCCGACCCAGAGAATTTGTTTATATAAGAGAAGCGCGAATACTGAAACCAAAGTTTCCAATCGAACCGTCAAACGTGGTTCCAATCAAGCTAATTCAATAAGACTGCGAAAGATGTTACGCAGAAAAGACGATGGATGTGTGTGAGTGAAAAGCGGCACGAAAGTGACGTCATCGATATGATTGGTTTCTAATGGCGACTGCCGGGATGACACGCACACTACAATATTGCTCGAATCACCTCAATTATTGACGGTTATTGCTAATATTGTTTATAAACAGAGGTAAAATGCTCTCCGCACTTCTCTAGTATAATCATTTTCTCTGGCCCGACCTAGAATGCCCATAAACAAGAATGACGTCATGTTCCAGTTTTGACAGGTCTCCTGCTCGATTGCAACGCGGATTTGTAAATGACAGTTTGCCGCTTTTCCAAATTTGACCTTGACGCCACTCTTATTTAAATCCACTCTAGCCCGACCGTGTGCACAGTCTGACGGCAAAAAGAAGAAGCTGGAATCGGTCTGTTTCTATAGTGCGAAGCGGAACGCAAAAGAAGCATGGAAAACTGCTTGGACGTGAGTGGTTGCGTAAGAAAGGGGTCGACATTTTCCAAATTTTCAATAGTTTATTGTCGATAGTCAAAAGTTTTCTCCATTCGAGTAAAATGTTATACAAATTTCCGACCGATTGGTGAAATCTATCGATAATTGGTTAAGTTATTAGCGTTTAAAACCTACCATAATTTCGTGACGATCGCAAAATATTAGATTTACAATAGAGCGATATTCAAAATTCAAAAGGCAATAGATGGCTCTTTTTCAATGGTAGTAAAAACGAAATCCTGAAGCAAAGAAAGCACCACGGAAGATGAACTAAACACAAAAAGTTATGTATTCACTTTACACTGTATTTCTAATCACTACTTTTTTGATTCAGTTTCCTAATTGCAAGCAATTTACGATTTTAATTATTTTCCATATGTTTTGACAGTTCTCCGACTAACATTCTTCCATGCGCTTGTGTTGAAAGTTTGAGAAATTTGAGAATCCAGCGTAGCGCGATCAGTGTGCGGAATACAAACATCAGTGTCGCCGCTCGGCGGCCGGTAAGAGAAACTGAATGTTCGAAAGGTTGTTGTCAGTAATTTTTGCCGCTGGTGCCAACTGTTAGCGTTTGAGAACAAAATATACAGTCGTTACCCTATTGACACCCAGTATTTTACGGTAGAGTTTATTCACAAATTTCATGACGCCAAAAATGGCCATTTTCAACACCCACCCATCCCCTCATAACGCATTTAGTAAGAATATTTTCCGAATTTAGTATGATCTCTAACATGTTGAAGACACCCACCCACCGTCTTCAACGTCAAAAAATATTTTCTATATCTATCTTGGGAGTATGGGAGTATCCATACACGATGCTTTGTTTAAAATCTAGTTAGGGAAAATTTACTGTACTCAATTTTGAACCAGTTTCTGATTTCACCCACCTTTTTTCAAATGAAATTCACATTATACTTGAGCTAGTTCTGACTCAAATTAAATAGACATTTTTCACTCATAGAGTTTATTGTTTATGCTTGCGCTCACAAAGGAAGTTCAATAAACTTTGATACCAAACAAATCGGAGTTTTATTTTTAATTTCCATAGCAACAAACGATAAAATATTGGTTGGTCCGAATTGGAACAAGGTTGGTCTAATTCGGACCTTCAGGAGAATTTTGTTCAAAATGTCTAGACATAGCTTGGTAGGAGATATCACAAAACTCTCTGAGAGAAAAGTGTCGCGCTGAATCAGGCTTCCAAGCAAACTTAAAACTTTTCATGCCGTTCATCATGCTGAAAAGATATGGCCACATATTAAACCACCTTACTCGATCCTTCATTCCATCAGGCCGAATGAAGGATTCAGCTTACTTATCTTCAGGTGTCGAATATGCCATACGCAATTCAAAGGCAACTTTTAAAAATGTAATATACGTGTACAAAACGCTTTGTACAATGTAACAATGGTTTTATAAGTTGATTTTTGAAGTTGATAACGAAGCTTTGAATGATTTTTTAGTTTAAAGGAACAACTTCATTATAGAACAACATTTATTCTCCATGTGGCTTAATTTGCGACGAAGATACTAAGATAAATTGACCAGATCATTTACTGCAATTATCATTTGGGTAGTTCTGAATGGTATAAATGATTTGGAAAAGTCATGGTATGAATCATTCGAAACGATCAATCTGATAATTATACACAGAAAAACGTGTAGCGTGATCCTTGAGCACGCGTCTATCCCGAACGAATTGTGTCTCTATCTGACCGAAGCCTTTTAAAAAATAATAAAATCCAATTATTGCGACACATATATTTGCAAAAGTCAGCCTTAATTAATGGGGCCATTTCTGCCTGTAATGATCGTTTATTCATTAAAGAGCTTCCGCACGCCAGCAACATGATAAATTCAATAAAAAATAATTGCTAGAAAAATTCCGAACAGCCTCAATCCTTCTGATCGTTTTTTTTTTATTCTGCCGTTCTCGTCTGGCCACATCGCACTTCTGGATTGGGGGTGTTTTCTAGGTCACAAATTCATGATTCATGTAGATGAAGTAGTACTTTGCTTTACATATCTACGCGGTCGGTTTTAGTATGTATCGCACTGAATGACACTGAAGACGACGACCAGCGATGACAACACGCCGTCAGTCGTGAGGAGACCATAATTTACACGCATCACGATATTGATAAGTGCCTCAATGTACGCCCTCCAAAAATTTAATTCACATCAGACATGCTGCACTACCACGCAATGTGAATACTGTAATACATTTTTATCGTTTTTGTTCGTGGTTTGAGGATTGTGGCGGAAAATAAATCCGAAATTAGCCTGTTCGTTGATATGGTGCGTTTGTCCGCATATGCCAGAGGTTACTTGACAATGAAATTTGATTCCATTCCGGACACGCGCCAATGTTCTGCAGTCTTCTCTTCACTAACCGGTAGGTGTTTTCAACTTGGGCTAATCTGCCCAAACGCATGGGTTTCCGAATCTATGACATTTGGTCGAGAGACATTTGGTCGAATTATTCAACCAATCTTGTATTAGCGACAAAATGCTACTCTCGAAATATGCTATGCTTTCTGTTGCAACTAAACCTTTACGACCAAATGTCCATTCGACGAAATGTCCTTTCGACCAAATATACTTTCGACCAAATGTCATTCAACCAAACTTCATTCGACCAAATGTCATTCGACAAAATGTCCTAAAGCCTGGGTTTCCAAACACAAAGTACCGCACATTGATTATTGATCTTATATAGATCAAAGCAGTAATACGTGCTATTGAATCATTAGATTTCAGTACAGTGGGATTCCGTTTTAGGCAACAAAGTCGAAATTTTCAGTTGCCAAAAACGGAACCGTGCCAAAATCTGAACCCAAAATTGGTTTAAAAACATAATTAGAATGTTATTACATCATCCTTATGAAATTATATGGTATCGAGACTCGGATTGTATATGCTATGAATCTGTAGACCCGTAATATTAATTGAGAAATACATGCACATTCTACATAATTTTTTAGCCTAAATATCACCAGTGATTTTTATGAGCTTTATGAACGCTATTTGTATATGTGGGCCATGTTAAATCAATAATCGCATAAGCGACCTTTATTCTGAAACAGCAATTATTTTTTGAAAACTGTGCAGGAATACGAAGAAAAATATTTATATCTAGTATTGTTTTCTTACAAAGACGTATATACAAAAAAAATCTCTCTATTTTACAAAACTACATGAGTTTTTTAAATTTAATGAACTACGAATCAAATAAACTTTAAGGCCCTAGCGTAAAATTTGACAATGATTTGAAATGATTTTTAATTGAGTTTTAGAAGTTGAGTTGAGTGATATATGTTATAAACCTACCTTATAAAGAAAGCTTTAAAACCTACAGGAACACGTTGGACTCTGAAGCATGTTACTAGAAATCCACATGTTCATCTAGGATTCTCAGGATCTCGCTGAAAAATCCAATAGGAATGTACATATGCCGATAGAACAGCTAGACTTAATTTTTAGGTTATCGTTTAAAATTTAAAAGATTCCGAAAATTCTTAAGTCTCCAAAGAAAATTCCCAAAGTTTATTTTTCCCAAGTTAGTACTAGTACTCCCCAAATTACACAGGAAACCTTTTCAAACTCTCTAGATTTCACTAAAAAATACTCAAAATAACACTAAAAATCCATACTATCCAAAATCATAAAAACCGTAAGAATATTCGTTTGAACACTCAAGATATTAACAAAAATGTACAAATTTGTCCTTCGTCATGAACAGCTTATAATTTTGTCAGTTTTTAATTAAGCCTATAAGACAATTATATTCATAATTCTGGTAAATTTTACCAATCCATTGAAACTTCTGATCATAATGAACAGTTCGTGAGCGGAATTAGATTTGTTCGTTAACAAAATTTTTGAAAAACAATATATTATTTTCAAAGCTAAGGGACGGGGCAAAATGAGCCACCTAGATTTTAGCAAAACAAACGATTTTTTGAACATAAAAATACATTGCCTTAATATACTTGATTATTTTTTTACTGCATAGTCACCATTACAAATGGAACACTTTGCTAGAAAATACGTTGAACAAAGTATCGCAATTTGGTCCTAGTATAACATGGTCAGTTTACTATGTATTAAGTATCTTTAAAAAATAAGCCGCTAGAATCAATAATTTCAAGCAAAGCTAATACAATATAATTTCCAATAATGTACTCTTCACCACTAACTCTTCTCTATAGTGTTTTAAATAAAAATCATTCGATTGAATGAGGTGGCTCATACTGCCCCGTAGGGTGGCTCATAATGCCCCATATGGTTGGTAACCACGTAGAAAACCGTGGTTTTCCAAAAAAAAATCCTAAAATAATTTTCAAGTCGATGTTAACATTAATTATCTACGTAACATGGAAGATAACATTTTATAGTACATTTAAACCATATTTTTTGCTGTTTTTCTATGCATTCCATGACGTTTTCCTTAGGCGGCCATAATGCCCCGATCACCCCTATCACCTACTGGCAGATTCAAGTTACCCGGTCACACCATATGAATTCCTGAGAGAGTTGCAACTATTGACCATGGTCTCTAGTTGAGATACTGGTTGAGATTAATGACTTCATGTAACGTTACGAATGCATGACCAAATAGGGAACTCAGAGAAATATCGACGAAGATGGAGCTCTGGAATATGCTTACAAAAATTTAAAAATTTTAATGCTATTCAAAAATGTTGCCAAAAACGGATCCATTTTGTTACCCAATCATGGAGGGGTGCTAAAAATGGAGCATTCCTAAAACGGAATCCCACAGTATAACAAATCTGGCAGTCTGCAAATTTAATCTTCATATACGAGATACTAGCTCTTTTGAACATTGAAACAAACTTATCTGAAAATTGTGACCTAGGACACCATAGCATAAAATCAGATATGGTTAATTTACCAATGGTGCATTGCTTAATAGTTAATTTATAGTAATTATGTCTGCATTAGTATTCCAAATAAGTTATCTAGGGACGTTTCTTAGCCTTGTGATAACGTCAACGGCAGTAAAACACGGTGTCTAGTTTAGATACCTACGGTCCTGTGTCTATTAGAGCATATCGCCAAAGCTATCAGTTGATTGCAGGTCATTTTGCTGAAAACCATCTTACAATTTTTGTTGTTGTGCATTTTTTATGGAATGAGCCATTTCGCGAAAGGCACCGTTTTACCGATCGTCATTTAGCGTACCATTTGATCAAAAATTGTCCTATGTTTTTGTAAGACGTGAACACGTCATGGCTTTCTTTTGCCCTTCAAAGGGGTGTGGATATTGGTCACCCTATTGTATCTGAATACCCGAAATGACTAAGAGTTCATTCCGATATTACCGTCTCCCTTGTTAATATTCATTACTGCTACAATCGATATTGGCTCAAGAGAGCATTTAATGGCTTTCTCCTATTATCTCCTCTCTTCCCTTTGGCTTCATGGGGTAGTTACATGTTCACGAAGTTGACTCTGCCTCTTTCCACCTCGGACCATTGTGCAGACAGGACATTTTCGAAATCAAAGTCAGATTTTTTGATAGTTAATTTCCTAACTATATAACGTATGTTTTCATTCCAAAACTGTCAAATTTTTCGTTTCTTATGCGAATTACAAGAGGTATTGTTTATATACATCATTTTCTATAGGTCAATCGAGGTTCTTGGATTTACATCTTGGATGATATTATTTACTAATCAGAATGGTGAAGAATGCTTTAATTAAACATGTGATCTATCGTAGTGTTTTACATGATTCCGATTAAATATGGGGAATGAATCAGAATTTTAAACACAACCTTTTGCTGACATTTTAACCACAATTCAGTTTATCGGACAAACGTTAATCGCTACTTTACAACAGAGATTTTATAGATTTGATTGGTAAATGCTGGGCATGGCGTACCATTGGCACATCGCGAACCCAAAGGAACAAAATAGACCCCTCTGTGCGGTCCTTAGCCTCCTGCCCAGCCACTCCTATCCCTACCTACTCGCAGTTCTGGCCGGAATACGAGAAACCTTAGGGAAGATAGGGTAATAAACCCCTGTGTGAACTTTGGTCGTATGCTGGCAGGGAAGGGGGGTTTGCTTTTGCTTTTCCTTCTGCAAACCTGGAACGTCTGTACTTCATGTTAGGAGTGGATCACAACAGCGTCTGTTTCCCATGTCAGGGGCGGCTGATCATCATCCGAGTGTCAGAGAAGGACTCTAATCTAAACTGTGCACTGTGGCCCTCTGAAAATTTAAGGGGAATGGTGCTCCAGAGGTTAATATCAGGCCCTGCGAGAGAATACGAATCGGGACAATCGGTGAAAATTACAGCGACGTAAAGGGGCTAGCGATTGGAAGCTCTGTACGTGGAGCTGTAAATCTCTCAACTTCAACTTCACACATACATACTCGCCGACGTGCTGAAGGACCGCGGATTCGGCATCGTAGCGTTGCATGAAGTGTGTTGGAAGGGATCCATGGAGCGAACGTTTAGAGGTGACCATACAATCTACCAGAGCTAAGGCAACACACACGAGCTGGGAACTGCTTTTATAGTGATGGGTAATGACCGATCAATGAGAGAATGTGCAAGTTAAAAATCAATGGCCGGTTCTTCGTAAACGTGCACAGCCCTCACTACGGAGAACTGGTGATGATAAAGACGATTTTGCGCGCAGCTTGAACGCGAGTACGACAGCTGCCCAAGCCAAGACGTCTAAATCGTCATAGGAGATTTAAACGCTCAGGTTGGCCAGGAGGAGGAGTTCAGACCGACTACTGGAAAGTTCAGCGCCCACCTGCAGATATGCCAGAATGTGCCTGTTCTTTGCAGTGCTTGCATGATATCAGCTACCCCTAGTACACCACTTACGCCGGCTGCCCATCAATGGTAACCCACGAGTCAATGTTTTGGTTTAAAAGCATACGGGTCGACCATATGCCGAGTGGTACGCCGGCGAACTCGTAGCCCTTTCCCGTTAGTTCGTGGGTTGAGATCACTTCACCGAACGCACGCAGGAAATCCACGATCTTCTCTTTCGTCACGTTTTCGGGAAGGTCATGGATCTTCACCTCAACACTTCCATCTTCGATGGTTAATCGAAGCTTGTGCTTCTGTTCGTCCACTATTTTCTGTGCAAGCGTCAGGTCGCTGACCTTGACGAATGCACATTGTTCGCCTCTACTGTACTGTAGTCTTAACACGTCTTCCTTCTTCAGGCCGGGAACTGTGCGGCAAAAGCCGTGCACCTTTTCGAAAGCCGGCTTCACGGGGAAGCTCGAGTAACCGATGCGGAAGGTGTTTTCTGGCGTAATCACCATACACGAAACGATCAGAAAAAATAGGCCTAACTAATGATGAGCGCAGTCGTAAAAACGTCTTCGCGTCTCAGAAGCTGAGCGATAACTATTCACAAATCGACCACGTTCTGATTGATGGACGGCACTTCTCCGATATTATCGACGTTAGGTCCTGACGTGGCGCTAACATTAACTCTGACCACTATCTGGTGATGGTTAAACTGCGCCCAAAACTCTCCGTCGTTAACAACGCACGGTACAGACGGCCGCCCCGGTATGACCTAGAGCGGCTTTAGCAACCGGGTGTCCGTCAAGTCCTAACTGCAAACTCCGCTCCGCGACGACTGCATCGCTCGGCTGTATGCTAAAGATCAATTGTTCACAAACCAAAGTCATAACTTTTGGAGGATTTATTTGCTGTCATTCCGTGATCTGCCCTCTGGTATGCCATTTCTGATCCGAAAGTCAATCGGGCATGATTAGGCAAAAAATAATGCCGTGAACAAGTTCTGATTAATGTTAATCGCAACATATTACAACATCCGACAAACGATTTGTCCCGTGACAAACAGTGCATCGGATGCTCCATATCCTTACTTTGCCCGGGTAGTGAGCTGTTCAAATCATGCTTCTGCAAGAGGAACGGCCCTCTTAGATTATTCAAATACTATGTTGTTAGTCGCTAGAGGTATTTTTTTTTTCATCCTTGGTTCAGAAGCTCACAGCATCCCGCAACGGCTTCGTGCCGCAGGCCTAGATGTGCAAGGATAAGGGTGGGAGCGTCTTGACGGACGAAAGGTGGAAGCAGCACTTCGACAAACACCTGAATGGAGCTGAGAGCACAGGCAAAGAAGCACGGAACAATGGAGGTAATGCCTTCGTCAAAACTGCGGGCGATGGAAACGAACCAGCCCCCACTTTGAGGGAAGTTAAGGATGCTATTCATCAGCTCAAGAACAATAAAGCTGTTGGTAAGGATGGTGTCGGAGCTGAACTCATAAAGATGGATTCGGAGAGGCTGGCCATTTGTCTGCACCGGCTGATAGGCACAATCTGGGAAACAAAACAGCTATCGCCGTGCGGAGTGACATTGACCGCCCTTTTCGATGCATCTCATGACTAGAACGGGAGTCAAAAAACTAATGCATGACCATCCAGTGACTATTTAAAACGTATTCTTAAAGTTTGCTACTTTGTTTCCATTATTCTGGTATTAGTTTGCTGTAAAAAATCTTAGCTCAAAATCACCCTTATGCCGACAGAGTCCCAGCACTACGGTACCGGAGGAGTGGAAAGAAGGAATAATATGCCCCATCTACAAGAAAAACGACAGAATGTGGCGCATCATCAGTGGAACTCGGTCCTGCTGTGGCATCCACAAGAAGCAGCGGTCAAAAAAGATTCACACCCGCACCAAATGTATCATGTACAAAACGCTCATAGGCCGGTGTCCCCTACGGGCATGAAACGTGGACGATGCTCGAGGAAGACTTGCAAGCACTTGGAGTCTTCGAGCGTCGGGTGCTTAGGACGATCTTTGGCGGTGTGCAGGAAAACGGTGTGTGGCGGCGAAGGATGAACCACGAGCACGCCCAACTCTACGGCGAACCCAGTATCCAAAAGGTGGCCAAAGCTGGAAGGATACGATGGGCAGGGCATGTTGCAAGAATGCCGGAATGCAACCCGGCAAAGATGATGTTCGCTTCGGATCCGGTTGGTACAAGAAGGCGTGGAGCGCAGCGAGCTAGGAGGGCGGATCAAATGCGTATTAATTTGGTGAGCGTGGGGCAGAATCGACGATGGAGAGATGCGGCCACGAACGTGTGTGGCGGCCACGGAAAATGTTTGATTGGTACATTAACAGTTTTAAAAACAACTGTCATTAGAAACGAACCAGGTGTAGTGGCCAGAACACACTTCTTTCACGCCAAGGACCTGGGATCGAATCCCATCCCCGAGATGGATGGATATCGCAGAGCTAAAAATCTTGTTGATAGAGATAAAAACCAACTATAACTATACAAACCTTCAACGCTTGTCTGTAGAGAACCATCACTTTTCGACGAATCCAACATTTTCCAATTCAAATCAAATTATCACTGTCGATACCTTTCTATGTAAAATTGTGAAGTAAGGTACCGCGGGGCAAGTGGGAACGAAAAAAACGATAGTTCAAACAAATTGTTCAATAAAATTTTCAAATGTCAATATTTTTCAAATACAATCACGTTTTGGCAACATATTTGCTTGTGTGTGCATGAAACTAATCGAATAATTTCGAAATTGTGAAAACCTTGGAAGAAAGTTTTAGAATGAGCCAATGGACGCAGTTACCTCACTAAGCGGGGCAAGTGGGACACATCCAGTTTCATGCGTCAATCCACATCAGTAAGTCAATCATTACAATAATAGGATTGATAAGTCATAGATTTTTAATGTTAAGTACATATTTGATGTACATAAGGGATCAACCATAAAATACGTTACGTTTTAGGAAGAAACCTTTTATTTAATAGTATGTCACCTCACATTTAATATTAACTGAAAATTCCACAATAAAAGCGTAAAGAGGAATTAAACATGTTCAAAATATATCATTTATAAGTTGTTAATTAATATGTAGCACATAAACAATCAATAATTGACGAAATTATAAATATGTTTTGTTATTATTTATATACATGACAGAAACCACCTTATGGGATGGAATTGTTTTCCATCACTACTTAATTTGGTAGAAATAACAAATAAAGTTGAAATAACATAGAAAAGTAATCGTTCTCATGAGGCATTTCAAATTTCAGCTGTGTGTTTGTTCAATTTTGAAGTCGTATTTCAAAAAAAAAAAATTATTTAAAAAATAAAGAATAATAATACTTTTCTTCTCCCTCTTATGCAATTACGTAATTTGAGGTTGATCTTTTTTGATAAAAATCATTTGTTTGAATGTTTTAGTGCTACTCTCTAGCAAAATGTATGAAACGTGTACGAAAAGTTTTAATTTTGGTTTTTGTTTTGATAGGTCCCACTTACCCCAGGTACAAATATATTTTGGGGTAAGATAGACCATCGAAAATTTCATATGAAATGAAAACAAAATTTGATTTAAAACACATTTATTTTTTGCGAGTCAATGCTAGACGTGAAACGTGTCACAATTTGTCATGCAAGTTGAAAATGGCGCTGACCTGACAACTGTTACATGAACCACATGGTAATAAAAATAACAATATGTTTAGTACTAAATACATTCCTTGTCATTGTATCTTCAACTTTCTAGAAGAATACCCCCATGAAAACCTTTTCCTAGTTGAACTATGACGAAACGCCCCAATTACCCCGGATTCTCACTTGCCCCGGGGTACCTTAGTTATTTTTAAGGGTACTCAAATAGCCTACTCATTGGTCTAACAGTGTAACTAATGATAAACAATCAAATCACTACCGTGCACCCCCGCTAATTTGAACGGTACCTCATGCAAACCATCGGGGTTCATTTTTATTTTGAACTTCTAGTCACCCTACGAACAACAGAAAATCGTACTTCTGGTTACCCTTTTGGCTGTTTTATTTTGATTCTGCGTTCCGTTTCACAGCGTTCCATTTCTCTTTACTCCGTTCCAGGAGCTAAATGACGTTTGAACCATTTTTAATCTGAACCAAATTTTATGACAAAATGATAAGCCGTTTCATTCAGTTACTAATGACGTTTTTGTATCAGTGTAAAATCGACTCAAGTAGTGTTTTGTTTTGATTCATGTTTAAGTCGCTTTGTCTCTCCATACAACGGAGCGGAGAAGTAGCGGTTAGGTAGCGAAAGTTAAGAATCTTACTTACGCCGTTTCGTAAATCTGGGAATTAATCGTTCTTAAAGTGAAATATCGAGATGGATTTGAGCGGAACGTGTTGAATTTTGTCTGTGAAATACGTAGGATTGATGAAGTAAGTTTATTTACTTTTCTGACTTGAAACTGTTTGAATAAGTTTTCGAGTTTTTAATATCTATTGGTATTCCAGACACCGAAAAAAGAAGTGGACGGGAAACGGTTAACTCGTATTCGCTAGTGCAATTCGGGATAAATTTCGCAGTGGGATTTTTTCGGCTCACGCAACAGATACCTTGACCACACTCTTCAGATTTGACACCTTATTAGATCAGCTGTTCACAGATATAAACCAAAACCATTTTATCAAAGTACTGTGAAGTTACTAATGAAGTAGTGTTTTGATATACTCTGATCTAATATTTAAAAGTGTTCAATTCCTTCAAAATTCTTGGATGAAGAAAAGGGAAAAATTAAAGAAACTAGTATTTTTTTAAGGCTTATATTATGAATAATTGATTGGCACTTTTAGACGTTTTTTGTTTTTAATCGGCTTTGGAGCAAAGGTTTGCAGACGCCGTGGGATAAATGTCCGTACTAGATTTTCAAAGCAAATCAATCAAAATATCTTCAACTACTTGGTATACAACCGAGTCTGTGCCATGGCTCGTAAGATACTGTTTTCAGTGAGAATTTTATGTCGGAAAAATACGCTTATTTTAACATTTCACTTACACATGATTACTACTTAGAAAAATGCGTCAATTTCACACAGTTTAAGGTAATCATGACGCCTTTATGTTTCAGTAAAATAAATTCACTGCTAGTTAAAATATCTCAATTCTCATCTTTTTTCACGATTTCCAGATGCTATTGAACACATATTTAATACGTTTTTCTGACGTTGCTACCAATTAAGATAGAAGTAAAGGTCATCAGGATCAAATATTGTTCGATGGCCAATTTGCAGCCTATTAAATTACTTCATTAGTACGCAATCATGAGCTAAAGAGTTGAGACTGACTTGCGCACCAACGAGATTTTATTGGAAGTAAGTAATTTGCATGTTCTGTTTATGATGATGATGATGATGATGATCGGTGGCGGCAAGTAAGTAACCCAGACAGCTGAAGCTTCCACAAAGAATGACGTTCTAGAGGCCTCAAATAATGACCATTGTGCACGCGGACGTATCGGAACGATCTTTGCAAATGTCGTAACCGAAAACCCGCAGCCGCATGTCGTCACGATCGTCTGTTCCGCACACGGAAGGTTCTTCTTCGCTAAGTTCTGCCCGGGCTACCCCGGCAATGCTGTCCACACTGATCGATGCGTGTTTTATTCAAATTAAATATGGTAACTTTCAGCTCGAAGATGGTTTCAATGGATTAATCTGATAGAATTTCCATTCAATTCTCTGGCAGTTACCAACACCACGCGAGATGACCTAGAGACAGAGAACATAAAGTGATGGGTTCGTAGCTTGACAGCATCTAAATCTTTTGAATGGGAACGTAATGGCTGGTGGCAATTTGAGAACAAAAGACTAAATATCGTAAATATTTATTGATATTTGAGTTAAAAATCAAGGCTGGAAAATACCATGAAACGGGGGCAGATTAATCAATGGGGTTATTTTAAAAATTCTGAAATAAAATTCAAAGGGGTGCATCGATACGAACGTTTCTTTAACTTTCATATGCCAAGTTTAATTAAGAAACAAATATCGGGAATCGGAAACCGATTACTAAGCGAATCTGAATCTTCGGGATACGAAGCAAATTGTATGATTTCAAGGTTATTAGTAATTCTAATAGAGATTAGTAATTAGAGTTTCACAAAACATCATTTCGTCAGAAAACTTGGAGGCTAAACCTTCTAATGGTATAGCTAAGGATTGAATCTGTCCACAATTTTATGAAATAATCCGATTTTTTCTCCACACTTATGTTTTGGTTGGCATTTCAGAGGAAGTTTCTGGTACAAATTTCAGCAAATGTCATTGAAATTGAAAGGTGCATCAAGTCGACTTTGTGTTTTGGACTATTTACTGTTTTGTCTCAAATTCCAACCAGACTCATATTATGAACACTAGTTTTTTTTTGTGTGGCGATTTAGTTGAAATGTTTCACTTAAATATGTCATCAAATTACCAAAAAAAAATGGCAGTCCATTGCCAGTTTCAAGAAAAAATATACTTTTTTACACCTTAAGCATTTGTTGTGTGCGGTTAACTGCTTATGCGATTTAAACATTTAAACTTCTATTACAAAGGGTAAAATGAGGTCCAATTTGCGACCTAATTAAAAAAAATCGACATGATAACTGATTCGTTGAGGGTTTTATGAGGATTGAGATTTTAGTGGCGGCAAAAGAAGCCCAAAATTAACCATAATAAGCTTCAAGAGAAATATGTACACCAAAGTATCACCCAGTAATAGTTCTGGAAAAATGACTGCAGTGCAATGAATTCACTAAAGACAAAACATCAGGTTATTTGTAGTTCGTTATCCAAACTTCAACCAATTTGGACTACCAGAAGCTGAGAAATAGATCCCCAAACTTGGGCATTTTGTATGGAAAAACAGCATTTGGTTACTAACTTTTGTCACTGACTGTAGAATGTATGAATCATACAGTTCTCATGCCTCTAAAGAATCTCAACCACTCAGTGCAAACAACCGCATTCCATTCTTTGTGTTCGCCATGCTAAAACACCCTAATTTTGCCCTAACGCATAATCATTTCCATCCAACCTGCAGATTAACTGCAACCTTCCATCGAGCTTGACGAATCATTTCCGCTCTCCTCCCACATCCACACTCTTAGTTTGACTAAACAAATCCGAACCCTTCCCAAGGAGGTGTGGATTAATAACAGTCGTATCTTTTCACGATTCAATTCAAACAACAAAACCGCCCCATAATAATGCCGAACACAATATGCAAAAGCCTATCCTATTATGTTTGAGAATGGCGACTGCGTCGTCGCCAGAGACCAAAGCGACTTGTCGGCCAAGACGCCACCTCATCGCGCACAATGAAGAATCCCTAGTCAAGGTCTAGGCATGTTTTCGGTTTGACCTCGAAAAATAGATCTATAGCATTAGTATACTAATGCTGTGCCTCGCCAAAGGTATCACACAATCGGACGACCAACTGGGATGTTTTGCATCGTGATTTTTCGCACAATAATGGAGCACCACCCATCGACGGAGCTTAGAATTTACATGTTTTCAATCAACTAGCCCCATGTTTCTAAATATCTAATTTAACAGCACGTTGCCGAGATGCTGGTGGCCATGGGCGTAGCTAGGATTTATATCTAGAGGGAAACTATGTGTTACGGATAACGCAATGTCTGAACCAGCAAATATAAAAATAGGATTTTTTCTCACTAGAGCTCAGATTTTGAATTAGATTTTCTTAATCAGAAAGTTTCAAAATATTTTATCGATAAACATTTTTCCCCTTATTAGCTATTTTTCATAATAAAACCCATGAAAAAGGCGTTTTTATGGAAAAAATTTTACCGATGGAATATTTTAAAACCTTCCGATTATGAAAACATAATCGGAATACTGATCTGTAGTGTGAAAAAAAAACAATATACACTCGATTTGTATACACATCTGGTTCAGACATAGCGTGCGGATGTAAATCTATGACAAAAGGTCGAATGGACAAAAATTTAGGAATAATAAAAGGCTATACTCTATAGATAAAAACAAGTTATCACTAAACCAAGCCTAAGCGCTTGGTACAGATGTGAGGAAAAGGTGCATATTTTCAGAAAGCCCGTGCTGAGTGAGGTTCAACTTCAGCTGGTCAACGATCTTTTCGGGGTGGAATTATGATAGACTTTTCAGGTCATAATGCATCCAGAGTTACTGCCCAAGTAACAATTTTGGTTTTACGAATTACTTACAGGGTGCTATAAATAAACGCCCATAAAACCGGTCAATGTACTTTTGCCTTCATCGCATCCCCCAAAACCTCTTGTAGACTAGAACGTGACTAGTTGGCCCACTCTGAAAGAGGATATGAAGTGTATATTTATGTTGCACAAATGAAGCAAAATAGCATTAATAGTAGCTATTTTAAGGCCGCCTGTTCTAGATGAATGTCGCTTCATCTTGAAAATGATTTTATCATAACGTCGATTTTGCCGGATTTATTCCAACGTAAACAAAACAAATAAGATTGCAAAACACGTCTGTGATAATTTATTACGTAGTGCTTTTTATTTGAAGTGATTTATTCGGATATACCGTTTTGATTCATATTACGGACACTTAAGGCTTCAGTGAAGTATAACTAATCACTACACATATAAATTGAATCGTTCTATGCAAAACTTTAGCGTAATCAGGCCTAACAAACACTTAAATTTTGAATAGTGAGTGAAGATTCGGGTTCCACATATTTAATTCACTTTTATCAATAAAAATGTTCGGACTCTTCATGATTTTTATTCCGGACACAACCACACTTTCGCTTCATATTCCGGACACTTTGATTCGAATTTCGGACAGCTCTTGAAAAACACAATGAGAATGGTCGAGTCATTAATTAAACGCACTAAGCCGTTAGAAAGACGTCAAAACTAGTTGAACATTTTAAATTTCCATGGATTACTATGTAAAATGTTTATAAAAATCATCTTTCAAATTGGTAACTTTTTGACGGCGCATTTTGAAACATTTCGAGTGAAATCTTTCCCATACAAAGTAGAGTGTCCGGAATTTGAAGCTGTCCGGGATTCGAATCAAAACGATAGTGCACAAATCATTAGTGCCGAGTGAGATTTACTGTGAAATGTGATGAAAAAGAAGAGAATTTGCCTGTGCCTCTGAAAGTGGCACATTTCTAGTTATTAAACAATTGCTAAAATTAATCGCCAGGTGAAGAATTCAATTTCTTGGTTTGATTAGGCAGTAATTGTGCTTTAAATTATATTCAGTCAGTTTAATTAATACAGCATAGCATCTTATGAGCGAAATCATGGAGATAATATGATATGAACGAAATCATAATTGATAGATTGCCATCGACAAATGCTGTTTTGTCATCATAAACACATAAATAAGGGCACACTGTTATGCTTCGGCATTTGTGGATGTGAAATTGCCTTTAAAAATGCTGATTGAAGATGATTAAGCTTTTTTCGCTTTTTATGGTTAACGAATTGGATGCAATCAATAAGTATTGATTTGTGGGCTCTCTAGAAAATTACCATTTTATGATTAATCAGTGGTCCCGGCAAACTTCGTTTTGTTACCAAGTAGGCTGTTGGAAAACGTCAAGAAATCCCCCGTACAAAATGACACTTTAGTCTCCTCCCGTTATCCCGAATATTCCGGAGACTTTCCTGAACTTTTTCCCCGCACAAACACGTCGCATCCCTTGTGGAGGGCAACAGTGAAAACCTTGCGTCAATCCGTTCTCAAGCCATTTCGTGACATACAAACACCACTCCATTTTTATTTATATAGGTAAGCAGCATGCAACAAAGTTTGCAATTTGGGTATATTATTATTATGAAGAATATTTGCAAAACAATTTTAACGGGCAAGTTTATCGTTCTTCCATCAATAATAAATGTTTGCAATGCATCTGAAGAGGCCAAATACTGATTTCAGAGGTATAAATAAGGTAAGTTATCAAGATTTAAGTGCAAGTCAATCAGTTTAAAAGCAGCTTTTATGACAAAAAGGTGTATTATATCAATCTTTTATCATGGCCGTCATAAATAAGTGTCATGCAGCCACCACTAGCAGTTTAAATGAGGTATTATATGCTGCAATAAAGCTGTTTTATAGTTTGTCTCTTAAAGGTTTCGAAAACAACTACGAGCTGACCTACAAAATATCATCTTCTAGCAACGTTGAATGTTGCCTCTAGCTAGCATAGCATTGGTGTTACTGTCATAAAACATTAATAAATCCACACGAATGCCCAATTGCTGTGGAATTGTTACTTGGGTGTGTACGTGCTGTAGCCTTATGTGCAAGAGCCACATTCCTTTCAGGCTCAGGCTATGTTGGTGTTCCTTGAGATATTTCTCCCTCGTCTCATGCGCTCCGTCGCATGCGCTGTTCAAAAACAGCGTAATAATTGATGTGAGTACAAAATTTGAAAACGAGAATCGAAATTGTAACTCCCGGATCGCGCGTCTTCGACCGTATCATCTAGACCATCTAAACACCTGCGGCATGAGGTAAAAATAGTTGTAGAGACTCTTCGGTACTAAGCAGTTGTTTTACAACTTGGATACCGATGGCGAGCGTAGCACCGAGCAGCACATGTAACGAATCTCCCCTAGAGCGTGCTTTCATAATTTTCGTGAACTTCCGGCTAACGCAGCACGCTACGATTCTGATGAATTGAAAGGCGGTTTAGTTGGAGACTCGTTAGTTCATTTATGTTCTCCTTGTAATTATGTAACTCTAAGTGCATCGAGGTGCTTACCACTCGATAGGTTCACAATGCCGAGGCTGGTTCCGTGTAACAATGGCATGGCAGCTAGGAGAAGCAGTTGGCCTAGGTTTTTTTTGCGGCACGTGTTAAAGTGCTATTTACAATAGCCTCTCCTCGAAGTAAAACCATCAGGTGGTTCCGAAGAGAAAGAGAGTCTGAGTCCAGTAAGGTACATATATGTTTTGTGTAAACCTCAATTCAGAGCATAGGTAGATTTCGGTCGTCAGTGGTGCGACATCACACCCGCATTCCTTGAATTATCTTCTCACGGTTCAGGTTGCAGATCATCTCCCTATAGTTGATGGCCTCTAAACAAAAGCTTATGAACACTTTTCATACACCCGGTAGTTTTCTCTGTAATCCATCACAGAGAGTGGTAGAATTCTTCCAAGATAATTCAGAGTCCACTAAAAGCGGACAAGTCTATCAAACGTTTTTCCAAGAATCCATAAAAAACTTCTGAAGTATCTAACAAATACCATTTTTCAACAAAAACAACTCCCAGATTTTTTTTAAATATTTGTCCAAGGGTATCTAGAATAAAGACACGTCATATTTTTTTGTTGCTAGATTTGGAATTTTTTGGGGATAACCAAAAGTTGCAATTGAATTCACGAGTTCTCAAAAAAATTTATCGAAAATATGTTAGGATTCGACCTCTGCAAGCTTCTTTGAATATTCTAAATAACTTTTCTTTGGGCTTTTTAGAAATTATATTTTAGAATTCTCATTATTCTAATTGCTGGATTATACTGTTAAAAAGAGATTCTCTTTTTCCAGTAGGCTTCGCGTAAGTGTCTCTGCTTACGGGTCCACCACCCCCCTTTTGGCCCTTCATACAACGATATTATGAATACAAATTAATAATGAAAATTGCCTTTGTTATCCAGTGAAACCGCATGAAGAGCAAGACTCAGGTAAATAGTCTTTTACCAGAGAATAGCTCTTAAAATATTACCATTCGTTTAGAATCTTCGCAGTTTTATTAACGATCAATGCTTTCACACTTTGTGAAATCTTATATTTTACCGACAAAATCCGAGAAATCTACTATTTTACCGGAAAAAATCGTTAAACAAAAAAAATACTGTAAACCTGTGAAATACCGATGAGCAGTTCGGTGACAGTAATATTTTCACTGTACTTCTGTGAAATCGTTTGACATCCGCTCTGGCAGGCATGAGGTGTTTTTTGTTTCAGTTTTTGCACAACACTAACAAGCAGTGATAGCTAGCTGGGGCCCATATAGCCGTAACGGTAAACGCGCAGCTATTCAGCAAGACCAAGCTAAGGGTCGTGGGTTCGAATCCCACCGGTCGAGGATCTTTTTGGGTTGGAAATTTTCTCGACTTCCCAGGGCATAGAGTATCTTCGTACCTTCGTACACGATATACGCATGCAAAAATGGTCATTGGCACAGAAAGCTCTCAGTTAATAACTGTGGAAGTGCTCGAAAGAACGCTAAGCTGAGAAGCAGGATCTGTCCCAGTGGGGAGGTATGCCAGAAAGAAGAAGAAGAAGCTAGCAAGCCTGCTTCCTGATCTGTAGGTCGGGAGTTCAATTTCCGGTTGAACCATTTTTGAATTTTTGTTTATTAGGCTGATACAAATATTAATTTTCTTTTATGTCACCCCCCCCCCTTCAAAAATCCGAAAATTTTGAAGGGGAGAAAAAAAAGATTCGTCATTTCTTTGGCATCATTTACGTTTTTTTCAATTTTTGAAGTAAAACACAAGTAAAATAATGATCCAGAGGACGTTTGGAAAAAGTTTAACAATTATCGTTAAAAATAAAAATTCGAAAAAAAAAACTTTTTTTCATTTTTATTTTTTTGTTCCTTATTTATTTTTATCCCCCCCCTCGAACCTTCCAAGTGGTCTCGGACATAAAAGAAATTTAATATTTGTATCAGCCTTATTTTGTTCAACGATTTTACAAATTTCTTCAACTGTTGAGATCACGATAAAATTTCACAGTAATTCGTTTTTTTAAGTGTGATGAATATCTTTAGAAAACCTCTTAAAAGAAGAATTTGCCAATGGTTTGAGTGAAAATCGTAGATACTTTTATTGTTTTCCAATTCTGTGAGTAATTCGCAAAGAAATACCTCAGAAACTTATCGAGGATCTAGAGGATCAAGAAACTGGCGAAATATGTCAAAGATTAGCCCTATAAAATGCCAGGATATTTGTACGTATATCGCTAGGAGAGATATAAATTTTGTTTTCAAGGAACTAAATTATCTACAACTGCGATAACCAAATTATGTTTGAAAGCATGT
This sequence comes from Aedes aegypti, assembly GCF_002204515.2. NCBI lineage: Eukaryota > Metazoa > Arthropoda > Insecta > Diptera > Culicidae > Aedes > Aedes aegypti. Next base: position 176,446,054 of record NC_035108.1, on the reverse strand, counting down.
AAAAAGAATTAAATTCGGTTGAGTATTCATGATGATATGGTCAAACACAATTCAGTTTTCGTTATCAGAACATTAAAAAAAATAAGCCGCATCCTAGTGCTTTTTCACAAGGATCTAAGGGGACCTCGCGCAATAACCACAAATATTGAAAAAAATCGTAGTTTTTGTGGTTCTTTGTTCATTGAAATTTTTGTCACGGATCTATAATTTTTTGACATAAAGTTCTGTGCATAAGTATACTACAGAAATCAGTTTTAGGTGCTAAAGATTACGAAACAAGTTTGTAATAATGTTCTTACTTAATAGCAACATTTCGATGGTTTTGAACTATATTGTATTTGACCATATAGAAAAAAACAACACATTTTGTATGGACTTGCAGCCTCCAAAATGTCCAGAAAATCTATATTGAATCGGGCATTTCAATCCAAATATGATTCTCATAAAACATTAATTACTATTACTTGATCAACGGGTTGAATTTCCAAGAAAAATTATAAATCATAGTTTAAATCTCACTCAAACATCCATACCCCAGTATTTTCTTTGACGACCTATAGCACAAAATTGTGACAACCTACAGGTGAATTACGGCGCACATTATCTTCAAAGAGAAGACATTTTTTTCCATAAATCACCACCAAGATTTTTTTTTCTTCCAAGAAAATACGCATTGGAATTCGCATACTGAAATATTTCTGGAAACGGTTTTGATGTGAGCAACCCCAAGTTTACTAGAGATACATAATCCTTGCGTCACTCATTAAGGTTATTTTTGTTCCGCTGTGTTATAGCAGGAACGTAAAAATCATGTTTGAGGGATTATACACCTGCTTTTAAATTTGCGAAAAATATACAAAAGAATACAGAGATATCTAATTGTAATGTTTTTGGTAGAATACTTTGAGAAGTATGTGGTGGGATTCCTAGAAGAAAATGTGATAGAATAAATGGTAGATTTCCCTGAACTACTTACTTTTGAAGACTTTTTCTAGTGGTTTTATAGAAATTTCTGGGAAAATGTGCCAAAAGATATATTTTTGAGATTCAATGAAATCCAGTTCCGTTCAGAACATAAACCACTGTGACCAATATTTGATCTATTGTAGTATATCCCGTGTCCTTTGTTTAGAGCATGTCGTGTAACCTTATCACTATTGAAAAGTAATAAAGTATTCGGTTTTCTTACAGTAGTAATTTCTAACTTGATCGCAGGAAAGGATTCCAATTTAAAGGTTCCTCTATTTATACCCTTTGAAGAATGTGGCACGCCCCTTTATCAGTCAAAATCTGAGCCCTTGATAAAGCCAAGAAATTACACCGATATTGTTCATGCATCAGAATCCTAGTCCTTACTCCTTCAACCTAGGGAACTAAATAAATAAAAGATTAGAAAACAAATTGTGATATTCGACTCATTTTTTTCCTTGTCTCAAGATCATTCTCGGCAACTGGGAAAACCGAGACTTCACTTTCAACAAGATTTAAAAATGTAACATGAACTAAAAAATATTCTTTTGATTACTATAATATCCTGTTCTCTTCGTTTGAAGCAGTCAGGACTAGGGTTCACCGGTAGATCTTTACCCCATAACGCACCACGAAAAGTTTATCTACCCGCGTTATGGGTCCTATTTGTGATTAATGGGATATTCATGGGAAATGTAAGCTCATCTACATCTACATCTCCATCTCATCTACATCTTGGTAACTACACAATCTTTAGGCAAAATTACACTTAATGTTGGCTAACATATATCTACTGATGTTGAATACTTGCCCTATATTTTTTTGTATTCACATTATTAAAAAAAACTTTGGGATGGGCTTGGCGCCCGGGCCCCTCTCTTCGTACGCCAATGCCGGTGGCTCGTAATTCAATCTACACGCACTACTTAAGACATCACCCATCCGAATTCGACGCGAACGAATTCGAAGAATCAACACAGAACAAAACCTTTCGCTTTCGTTATTGCGTTAATGAACTTTGCGTTATGTTATATAAAATTAATTGACTTTTGGTCATTTCAACAGTCAAATTCCGCACGACTACTGCCACTGGTTGCACCAGTATCATAGTGGCGCCTCGTGTGTAACTAGCAGTCGGTAGCATGAAATGGATGTTTTACTTTGTTCAACGTTTTTTGTGTGTATATTTTCATGTTCTCCTTTTTCAATCAAAGTCTTAATTGATTATCCCTCAGACATGGTATTGAAAGTTATACCTCAACACAGTGGTGAGGGTTGAGGGGGAAATACAGAGCTTTATCTTTTCAATCGCCATGACTGCAAGTTTCACATCCATAGCACGAGTGCTGTGCCGCAGGCTTTTGTCGAATTGCATAATGATCCACATTCGGAGAGAACGACCTAGTGATAAATACCTGTTTACAATGTGGAGCACAAAATATATGAATTGAAGTGAAATAAATGCTCCAGGAATTTCGATTCCCATCCATGGGATGATTCGTATTTATTCAACTCGAGTAGATGGAAATGCGTTTCGTCCAACCATTTTTAAGTGATTTAGTTGAGTATGGTTATCTTAAACATATGTATAAAATGTAACACAATGAAAGACGGAAACCCCTTTTTCATTCTATTACAGTTGACAAAAAGGGAGAACAAAATCAGATATAAATCATTTTATCCACTAGGTAACGATTCTAGACCAATTTAAAAATAGTCTGGAGAGTTGATTTATGAGAATACGACAACCACCTAAGGATATTTCAGAGGAAAATAACTCCAATGTTCTATCCAGTATTTAGTAAATACTATTTATTCTAAAATGTTTATATATTCTGTGAAGAGATGTTAGAAAGTTTCCTCCAAGAATCTGCTAGAAATTGAACAAATTATTTATTTGAATTCATGAAGATATCATGACCTCGTTCAGAAATTCTTTCATCAAATTGCGACACTACTTAGACAAAAATTTTCCAGGTAACCAGAGGTTTTTCTTTTGAGATCACAATGAATCACTTCACCAGCTTTTTAAAAATCATAGCACATATCTCTTATTAAAATACTTCAAGGATTCCCCAGAAAATTTCTCAGAATTAAACAAAACATTTCTCTATAAGTCATTGGCGGAATCCTCCAGGAATTTCTTAATAGATACTTTAACGTATTTCTTCTTCCATTCTGTTATAAATTACTCTTTCAAGAAAATCTTTCAAAACTTCAAACGTTTTATCATTTCACGTAACTATGGTGAATTTTCAAAAAAGAGGTACAAACCATCTACCCAACTTGAAGATCGAACATTTTGAATGGATTCAATTCAAACTTATAATACTGCTCTTAATGTAATGCACTACTAACCTTTTCTGTCGCTGGATAGTCCGACTCAGAGTGGACATCCTCCGCGCTCTCAAAGCTGTTCCACCGCTACTAGCTGCACCCACAATACTACTTCCGTTGCGGGTTGGTTTCTCATTCACGACCACGGCTGCCGTCGTCGTCACATCTGGCCCCGGACGATCCGGATTCTTTGTCGGAGTTGTTACCTTTTCTACATCCTGCACGTTACTATCCGCTATCTTGCACTCTTGCGGAACACTATCTTCGAGCGCCCGAATCGAATAGCTTCCCGAGCTACGCAGCTTGCTTCGAAAGAGGTCTCCGATACGTCGAAGGGGGAACTTACTGGAGTTCACCGACGAATTGTTATCACTGGTCGACAGATCCGTCGACTTGAGATCGATCTCGGACAGAGCATTCCTTCCATTGTCGTCGGAGTTCTGCGTCGAGGTTCGCTGGTCGCTCCATTCCGACATTGTTTTAGTTGGGTTTGTGGTTCCGAGGAACAAAACTACACTGGAGTTGAGTTGACTGATTCCGCTTTCGAAGATGAAATGAGCTCATCGATGAATCGGACATTGCGTCACGAATCAGTCGTCACCGATGGATGGTACTGGAGTTGATGAAATACAAATTTTATGTGTTGTTTGTGATCCTGCAATAAGACAAAATAGATTAAAGGGATTATTATTTTGGAAATTCAGACAAAAAAAGAGTCAAATATTTATTGATTTTTTATCATTACCGACGTTTTGGTCCGGCTAATGGAGTGTATTGAGCTTTGAAGATCATGGGTGTTGGCAGAACGAACTCAAAGACATTATTTACTAATTTCTTTCAAATTGACAACTGTTGACATCTTCTTAATCATGTTCTGTCAGTTTTATAACATAACTTCTACATAAAACGTAATATTATAAAGCACGTAAATCTATGTCCATTATTATTGTTGGCGGTTCAACATGCGGCCTAATTCAATTTCTTGACTAGGTAAGGGTTCAGTTAAAGGTTTTGGACGGGATGTAAAATGTTTCTCGATTTGCTTAGCAGCCATCTTATTTGCCGACGATTATAGGAAAAGCATTCCTCCAGCTTACCACCAGAATTAATGTGGACATCCTGCATATGGTTCTCGGAGAGATTCTCTCAAGGAACCAGGAATCGATCAAAATTCCATCGAAGATTGATCAAGATTTTTTTTTTACATATTTCTAAAGGAACTTGAGCCTTAATAAGCGTTTCTTCAGATTTGATTCAGACTTAGACTTCAAGCAAAAGTGGAAAAGTTTGGAAAAGCGCATACATAACATTTTCGCCGTATGATCTGTCTTTTAAAGATTTGAAAAATAAAAAGCTTGGAAGTTAATGAGATTATGTTTCTATGGGTTTTCGGTTTTCAGTCTATAGGAATCATAAACGGATTTCCGTTCTACACCCCAAGTAACCAATTAGCACTTTATTTCGCCCTCCTTGCTAATATAGAGCTATTATAGAGCGGAAAAGCCCTAAATTAGCCGCATAACAGCCCAATAAGCCCAAAAAGGCGAATTAACGGGCTAGTGTTTACTTGGGACTTGACCCATTCTATTCTATTCTAAGTGCTTGCACAGCCAATATTGAATAGCATCCTGGAAATACTGAAATTTCTTCCAGTATTTTCTTGTCAACATTAATATTTGCAGCCTATCGATAATATGATACAAATATTAAAATGGCCAGGCCCACTGTACAGACTTGGGTTTTGAAGATAATTCCAAAAATACGACGATCAGATTATTCACGTATGAATAATATGATAAACGAAATTTTGCAAAGGATGAAACGGGGACAACCGTACCGACCGTTCCATTTAGGGGAATAGGTAAGAACGTTGAGAGTGGCGAGTCTAAGAATTCTAATGCACACTCCATCGCTGTGCATGGTCCATTTCCTGGGATGGGACACAGGTATTTCTCCCGTATGTCCTGGCTCGATAGCCTAGGCTTAAGCGCCGTTACTCGCTCTCTGAAACGAAAAGAAAATAACCTTTCCAAATGGTCTTTAATTTATATCTTAAAAACAAATGAATGTAGAAAGAGGAACAACTGCATTTTTTAGTTCTTAAAATGGGTTTCCAAATCTTTAATTTTCCATTCTTAAAACAATTATTCGAATGAATATCATATGATTACAAAAATTATCACCCACAGTACTTACTACACATTCTCTTATCTAAAGCACTAGAAATTGACAATAAACAAATATATTTTTCAAATTAAATGAAATTTTAAAAAACCCCTTTCAGGTAATGAAATGTTCTTTACAAAATTTGCAATTTAGACTACAATCATCGTTTATCGTCTATTGATGTGAGTGACCATGCTACGCTTAAAATTTATCCATCACATGCCTGACTACAAATGGCCTCCAAGACCCTTTCACGAGTTAATCGAGATATACCGTTCCGCTGCAGAATGAGACTTCCACGCTGTTTGTGAATGGCACTAGTTCACTGCGCTGAAAAAAGTACATATTGGAAACTTCTCACCAAAACTGCAGCTGTTCATCTTCTGCTTGCCACATCCATAGAGCTGTTCAGCTGCGAGTTAACTTCAGAATGCCTTAATTGTTCTTCCAGCCAATACTTCCACTATTACGTATTTCTTCAAATAATCAAAAGAATCACTTCAGAACGCAAATCTTTTTATCACATAATTAGGCGTCGTGTCGATATCCGTTTTAATAATTTATCAGCTAAATTTATATTTCGAGGAACTGAGAAAAATGTGACAGTCGTGGTTACTTGGGGCCTGACCTATAGACTGAAAGCCGAAAACCCATAGAAACATAACCTCTATCACAGTCGATTCCTGTATACGTTAATGAGATTGCAAACTGAAAAAACGTGATGATTCTGTACTTTAAAGCATCTCCTTTGGTTTTGTCGTTTGATTCATAAATAAAATTTGAGTATGAATCATTGTGTTGTTTCTAAATTTATAACATAACTTGAAAATTAAGCAGTTTCAACCTTTTTGCACAGCGACTTTGAAAAAAGTTTTTGAGCAGAATATATTGTTGCGTTTGTATTAAGTTTAAAGTAAAGACAAGTATATTTTGCTGATTAAAAGCAAAGCGGTCTGAAGAATCCACTAAGAGTTTAAACATCGTTTTAAAACCGTAGAAATAATGTTTGAAAGCATTCGAGTTAAGACAAGCATGCAGGAAGACGCAAAAATATGTTTGTATAGCTTTGTCACATATCAGAGGACCAATACACAATTGCTTCGTTGGCGGTGTCATAGTTCTTCAGAACCTTCAAATATTGATTGCCTCTTTCCTGTCCGTTAGCTAAAGAAAGATATTTGGAACCAATATCTAAGCTTTAAGAGCAAAAATCTAGAAAATCTGACAACCTTAAGATTAGATTGATGCTTCCAAGAATTAAGGTCTACTTTGTTCACTTCTTTAAACAGTAAGAAAAGATATATAATTCAAAAAAAGTCAAATATTGCTACACATATTAGAGTAATCTGGGGCAAAAGTTCGACCTTATATGAATAATCAATGAGAAATACAAAAGAACTATAACAGCAATGAAAAAATAAATACCACACAGGAATCCTTCGCCGTACTAGCTACTCCAGCAATCTAGAGGCTTCTGGCAGATCACTTTCAAATCCTAAAATCCAAAATTCTAAAAAGATTTATTAAAAAATAAATCTTCCTAATTTCCTGAAAAAATTAACAGTTTTTCTTCCGGGAGTTTATTTAAAAATATTTCTTGAATTTCTTATAGTAATTGCTGAAATAACTTAAAGTGTGGCCCACTTAAAATTGGAACAAACATCTTTGGTTCCTACAACGACTCTAGTGGACCAATTTAGAAGCTTAATCGTCCATATGTGCACACATGATTAATTCGAACGCACTTCTAAGAAATTCAACATGGAAGAAGAGAGAAGGAAAATAATTGCGCGCAAAAGTCTTGATTAGGAACAGAAATAGCAAAAGTGATAGGTTTTTCAATAAATACTGTGTGGCTCGTACTGAATACCGTCATCCTGTGGATTGAAGTCGGACCATTGATTTAAATCCAAACATTTTAGACCGAGATTTGGCCAAAAAGTTCGGTGTTGCCGTGCTGTACCGTGCAATGGATTCGACTTCGGATATTGAAGCCTCCGATCATACCATGTCTGCAGACAACCAAATAGGGAACAAAATTAGAGAAATGTAACCAAATTCCTGTAGAAACCGAACTGCAATCAACCCTACGCGTTAGAAGCTAAGAAAAAATTTTCTCCCACGCAAAAGACTTCACTACAATTCCGTACCCGTTTGACCAAGTGTTGACGGAATTCGAGTATTTTTTCATGATAGGTGATACCCACGTAATTGACCCCAATTTAGCCCAATCAAGAGATTTTGGGCTATTATCAAGTGGAAGCTAAGAGCGAATGAAAGTACAGTCAAAACATAAAGAACTGTAAACTAAATTGGATGAACTTGTCAAAAATATGGATAAAAATAGTGTGCGCAAATTAATTAACCGTGTTCCGTGAAAAGTCCGACAATATCTTGTAAAAGGGGATGAAATTTTTTTTCTTACTTTTCCTTTGAAGCTTACAAGCAATGCAACATTTGAGTTAAAACAGAATCCATAGGCATAAATTAGCAAATATTTGTGAAATTTTTTATTTCTTCACAAAATCTAACAGTTAGCTGTTGAGTTTGCTGGTAAAATTGTTCATTAAAACTTGTTTAGTGTTTTTACGTAAAAGTTTAGTACAACATTTTGATTCAAATGCCGAAAATTGTGTTCGTTCTGTCTCATATTCCGATTCTTAATATATGGTTTTCATTAAAATTTCTCTCAAACAAACTAGAAAGCGAGTGTATAAAATACACAGCTTATAAAAAATGATCAAGCCGCAAATTATTGATTATTTAAAAGTAATCGTTCAATGCAAAATGTATGAAAATCATACAATCACTTAGGTGTGATATAATCGAAATGTAGACCGTGCTGAAATCGAGCGTGATGTAACCAGGCGAGAAAAAATTGAGAAACTAGAATTAGACAATCCATCATGGAAAGATCTCACAGGTTTTTATCCTTGTGTAGAATTTTGTAACTGATCGTGAAAATGATGACGCCGAATTTTAACACTGTTACCTATAACACAACGTAACGAAAATGACATTTGTGCTTGCCCAGTGCGCATCGTACCTTCGTGCTGTGCGTACACGAATTCTCTCTGCTCTTGGAAGTTTTCTTAAAAACTACCTAAAGCAATAAAACAGTACTTTTCAGTGCTAAAATTAAAAACGGTACTTTTCATTGCTACTAAAACAGTACTTTTCAGTACTATTATCTACTATTCATCCCTTTACGATCCTTGTTTGGACCCGTGCCTTCGATTTTTCGTTGGACCCGTTGGCGAAAGCTAGCGGTAGTAATCCTTCTTGGACACCGTCTTGGGAAAAAAATCCTCTTAGGAGGTCAAGTCTTCTTTCTAAACATGGTTGCAACTACAAATAAAAGAAAGGGTGAATCTCTGAATTCAAAACTTCCTTCCAAAAAAGTGGGATTTAAAACTGTCACTAAACGTGGCAAGAATGGTAGAAAGGACGTTTCTCCGGAATGCGAACTTTCTTCCAAGGGTGAAATGAATAATGTTGATAATTGTATCGAAATGAGCAATCTGTTCGATGCTTTAGACAAATTTTCCGAACACCAAATCGAAGCAGCCTCTAGCCCAGGCTCTTTGATTCAAGTGAGGAAGCCCATCGTGGTCAGTTGTTCCGAATTTGGGGGATTTAGGCAGGAGATCTTGAACTCCATTAGGGGAATCCAGGTTTCCTTCCAAATCGCAAAGAAAGGAGACTGTCGCGTTTTGCCGGAAACTCTTAAAGATCGCGAACTTCTTCTCAAACATCTTGAAGAGGAGAGGCACAATTTGTTTTACTTATAACGACAAAACTGAACGTTTGTTCAAAGTCGTCTTGAAAGGTCTCTCAAGTGACTATAAGTCACCTGAAGAGATCAAAAATGGAATAAATGATTTACTTGGATTTTCCCCAGTCCAAGTAATCATTATTTAAAAGAGAACCCAATCTGGCATTGTTCGGAAAGGGTTTTCTTAAGAGTATTATATAGTTAACTTTAACAAAAAAGAACTAAGTAATATCAAAGCTTTAGAAAAAGCAAAACTTATGTTCGATGTCCGTGTGACGTGGGAACATTTCCAGAAACCTGGAGGAAATTAGCAGAACCCCACTCAGTGCCGTCGGTGCCAAAAGTGGGGTCATGGTACAAAAAATTTCCGCATGGATGCTAAATGCATGATTTGCGGAGGTTGTTCTCACGCTAAGGACGCCTGTGCAGTGAAGGAAGATACCACCAAGTTTATATGCTCAAATTGCGGGAACAATCATAAGTCCAATTTTTGGGATTGTCCTTCGCGAAGGAGAGTCATTGAGGCTTGTGCCAGGCAGATGAAAGATAATATCCGTTACGATAACGGTCGTTTCCAAAATTTGCCTGGTAGAGTATCGAACAATGTTCATTTTTCAGTTAACGATCGCTTGATTATGAATCATACCCATCAGGAAGATCATAGTCATGCTCATTCACAAACTTATTTTATTCCGACGGGTAGCCGTTCGAATCTTTCAATTTCGAATGTATCTACCCAAGGAAAATCCTTTGCCGATACCGTAGCACGTAATTTGAACTCCTCCCCTATTCGTTCTATGAGTACCCATTCTACTTGTTTCAAATCAAAGGGAATAAACCCTACCACCACAGGTAACTCCTACTCCGCTTCTTCGTCTACCGAAAATTCTAATGGGAAAACATCAGATAATGTACCCACTTCAAGTGATATGTCTGCCTCTGATTTTAATTTTCTAACTGAACAATTGAATCTAATGATTGATGCAATGTTCAAAGCCACCACTATGACTGAAGCAGTTAAAGTTGGTGTAAAATTTGCGAATAAAATTGTTATTGGATAACGTTTTTCTAATGGAACCAAATTATAATTTAAATATTTTAAATTGGAATGCTCGTTCTTTGAATGGTAAAGAGCACAAGCTGTTTAATTTTCTTACAGTTAATAACGTGCAAATAGCAGATATTACCGAAATGTATTTGAAACCTGGATCTAAACTCAAAAGAGATCCTAACTTTTTTGTTTATCGTAATGATCGACTTGATGGGGCTTACGGGGGAGTTGCAATCATCATTCATAGGCGTATAAAACATCAACTGTTTTCGTCATTTGAAACCAAAGTTTTTGAAACTTTAGGTGTTTCTGTTGAAACACAGCTTGGTAAATATACTTTCATAGCTGCCTAATAGGCAGTGCCTGTTTGCCATTTCAATGCTCTGAACAGCAAGTTAATTTGCTCCAAACTGACTTGCGAAAATTGACTCGCACTAAGTCAAATTTTTTTGTCATTGATGACTTTAATGCCAAACATCGGTCATGGAATAATTCTTAAAGTAATTCCAACGGCAGAATTTTATTTGATGAGTGCTCTTCAGGATATTTCTCAATTCAATACTTTGATAGCCCTAAGTGTTTTTCCTCTTCTTGAAATCCATCTACGATTGACTTGATGTTAACCGACTCTAGTCATCTTTGTAGCCAATTAGTTACTCATGCTGATTTTGATTCTGATCATGTCCCTGTTACATTTCAAATATCCCATGAAGCGATTCTCAATCCTATCAGCTCCACTTTAAATTATTTTCGAGCCGATTGGAATATATATGAAACGTATATTGGGTCTAATCTTGATGTTAATATTTCATTTACAAACTAAACTTGATATTGACAATGCTCTTGAAACTTTAACAAATTCCATTGTTGAAGCCCGGAGCATTGCAATTCCAAAATGTGAAGTAAAATTTGAATCCGTGATTATAGACGATGATCTTAAACTCTTGATCCGCCTTAAAAACGTGAGAAGAAGGCGATTTCAACGCACTCGCGATCCTGCTATGAAAATTATATGACAGGACTTGCAGAAAGATGTCAAGAAACGTTTTGCACAATTAAGAAGCAAAAATTTTGAAAATGAGATTTCTCAATAGGACCCTGGCTCTAATTATCTAAAATTTTGAAAAAAAAACCTCAGAAGCCAATACCGGCATTGAAAGAGGAAAGCAAATTAGGCTGATACAAATATTAATTTTCTTTTATGTCACCCCCCCCCCCCCTTCAAAAATCCGAAAATTTTGAAGGGGAGAAAAAAAAAGATTCGTCATTTCTTTGGCATCATTTACGTTTTTTTCAATTTTTGAAGTAAAACACAAGTAAAATAATGATCCAGAGGACGTTTGGAAAAAGTTTAACAATTATCGTTAAAAATAAAAATTCGAAAAAAAAAACTTTTTTTCATTTTTATTTTTTTGTTCCTTATTTATTTTTATCCCCCCCCTCGAACCTTCCAAGTGGTCTCGGACATAAAAGAAATTTAATATTTGTATCAGCCTTATTATTAAATAACTGCGAAGAAGCTCAAAAACTTGCTATGCAGTTTGAAAGCGCGCACAATTTTAATTAAGGGCTTACTAGTCCAATTTAAAATCAAGTTACTCAGGACTTCGAAATTATTCTAAATCAAGAGAACGTTTTCGAAAATGCCTGGGAGACTGATTTGGAAGAAGTGAGAACTATTATTTAAAAAAAATCAAAAATATGAAAGCTCCTGGCGATGATGGAATTTTCTACATCCTCATCAAGAAACTTGCAGAAAGTAGCTTATCAGTTTTAGTTATATATTCAACAAATGTTTTCAATTACCATATTTTCCTGACACATGGAAAAATGCTAAGGTTGTTCCAATTTTAAAACCAGACAAAAATCCTGCATAAGCTTCTAGCTATCGTCCAATCAGTCTGCTTTCCTCCATCAGTAAACTTTTTGAAAAGGTCATTTTGAACATAATGATGCTCCACATCAACGAAAAATCAATTTTTGCCATCAGTGGTTGATCAACTTTTACGTGTAACAAATTTGATCCGTTCCAACAAACTTGAAGGCTATTCTACTGGTCTTGCTCTTCTAGACATAGAAAAAGCATTCGACAGTGTTTGGCATGAAGGTTTGATCGTGAAATAAAAAAAAACTTTAATTTTCCAACATACATTGTTAGAATAATTCAAAGTTATCTGTCAAATCGTACACTTCAGGTTAATTATCAGAACTCCAGATCTGAAAGACTTCCTGTAAGAGCTGGTGTTCCTCAAGGCAGCATTTTGGGACCAATATTATACAATATTTTCACATCTGACTTACCTGAGTTACCTCAGGAATGTCAGAAATCTTTGTTTGCGGATGACACAGGCCTCTCCGCCAAAGGACGAAGCCTGCGTGTCATCTGTAGTCGATTGCAAAAAAGATTGGATATTTTTTCCTCATACTTGGAAAAATGGAAGATTTCTCCTAATGCTTCCAAACTCAACTAATAATATTCCCACATAAACCAAAAACTCTTTATTTGAAACCTTCAAGTAGACATATTGTCACGATGAAAGGGGTTCCAATAAATTGGTCAGATGAAGTTAAGTATCTAGGGCTCATGCTAGATACCCAGACAACCAGAAATCGCATGAAAGTTCACGTTAAAACTCGTTTATTCATACTAATAACATCAAACCCGCAAAGCACCGTGGATAAACTCGGCAAATTGATGAGTTTCCTCGCATAAAACACTTTTTTTCTGAGTTTATTTGTACATTTTGTTTCGTCCCGTACACTTGTACAAAGTAAGTCGCATAAGATAACAGGTTAGTTCGGAAGAATATTTATACACTCGCATTGTATGTTATTAATCATCACATAATATATGCACGCATATCGCCTCCACTTTTGTACGTAGAAGGCCTTTTCGCGACATCTTATAAGTAAAGTTTTGCACGTACAAAGCCTCCAGGTGATTTTGTTATGCGTACATTTTGGTTGTCTGGGTAAGAATTTAACTTTCAAAAATCACATTGAGGGCATTCAAGCCAAATGTAATAAATATGTTAAATGTCTCTATCCCCTTATTAAAAGAAAATTTTGTTTTTTTTTTTCTGTTGGCCAGAGTGGTTTGGGTTAACTAGAACATTGTAGAACATGCTTGAAAATTATGTTGATCGAAAAAGAACAGTGACATTGACAAAAATGATTAGCATGCGTCATAGGTGAACCTTGTGAACCTTAACTTTTGCACGATACATACGTCATACTAAGGGGTGAACCCAAACTTTTGCACATTGACTTGAATGACTATTTTATTAATATTAAATAGGTTTTGGATGTTTCGCCAAATTTTCGGAAGTGCTCTTCAAAGAATATAAAAAAGGTTCATGGCTGAGAAAATCATCCATGTTTGTCAAGTGTATTTTTTGATGTCATAACTTCAGGTAAAAATGTAGAAAACAAATTTCGAAAAATGTTTGTTTCAAAATAAGATAATCTTGTTGCCTTTCAAATGCGCCAAAGAGAGTTCCAATTGGATGTGTAATCACAGAGATAAGGACAAAATACTTTTGTATGTTTTTGAGGAGGTAAACCCAAACGTTTGCACGGGAGTGTATTATCAAAATAGTCACGTTAAAACGATTATAAACTTTCTTAATTCGTAGCTGGGAAAACGCTGTTATTTTCAAATGTGTTGTTCTGTTCCAAAATTCTTGATTCTTCATACCAGACAACCTGAAACTTTATAAAATTCCAAGTTCACTGTCCGCTATGTTGCATGTCAGTGAAAAAAAAACGCTTATTCGAAATCGCACCACCCCACATGTAAACTTGTTTGAACTTCACCTGCTAGATGCTCGACAACAGTTAATTGAGTATGAAAGAGTTGATACAATAAAAACAAAATGTAGGCTAAACAAATGTATCTGCAGCTATACCCATCAGCCAGGCGAAGGTACTCTGATTTTTGTTGTTGTGGCTTTCGTATGGTGCAACAAATGCAAAGACCTTGCCCGAAGCAAGAGAACTGTAGTAGATAATCCAGACGCACTCCACCTTTTACCTTCTTGGCTGCTCACTGCGCTTCGATAGAGAGCTCCTATTTTAGATGCATGGCAGGCTGGCTGCCTTCGACAGCAGCATGATTACCCGAGCAGGAACGAATAACTCGTACCTATCTGTGCATACCATGTTTTGGTATTACAGTCAATTCTCCCTTACTCGATATTTCGTTTCTCGATATCATGATAGAGATCCATAATAAAATTGGTTTTCATGGCTATCTAGATGGTCCCTTGGATCGCAGTTCTTATGTTCTGTAACTCGATAGTCCCTTTAGTATCAAGTTACGAAGAGTTGACTGTATGCCTGAACAAAATATTGTTCAGTAATCCAGGTATTGTACACTTAGTGATTTGATATTATGGTATTGAAAATAGTGTTTAAAACATTTAAAAATACCTCATTTAGGAATTAGAGAACAATTGACCTTGAGGTGTTGGAATTGTATTAAAAAAGAAACTACGTCTATATGAAAATGCATCATGTATTAGTTAGGTATTGCAATACTTGATCCAATATCAGTTTAGTGTTTGGAGAATATGCATGCAATATTATTTGAGATTTTGTGCCTCTTATGCAGGGCTCATTCCCTTATGACTGAGGTGGTGAGTATCGCAAGATATCTGGTATAGAATACCTTAGTTTGGTATTATGTAGCAATTTTCTTCTGCTCGGGTATGAACCCAACATGTGCTGCGTTACGGTTGTTTGTTGCCCCTGGCAAAGCCTTAATTTTAATCACTCTCCAAATCGTCTAAACGTGACACAATGACGCCGGCCGGGAAGGGAAGTAGAGACCAACCAACCAAGTTCAGTATAACTGTTGCTGTTGGATCGGTTCGTTTGAAGCGCCAGACCTGATTGACATCATATGGGATCAGAAATTGTTTCAAATGTTTAGCAAGACAACATCAACGCAAAACCAGCATTGAGCATGAGCAAATTTGAAATTGATGATTGCATTCTTTGTTTTAGCCTTTCGACATTTTTTTTTTCTGAAGACGCTAAACCTAAAATATTTATGACAAAATTATGTTTGTTTTGATATTTTGACTATATGAAATAGATCTAAGAAGTAACAAAATATTTAAAATGAATTTGTATACATTTTTGTAGAATGAAAATACTGAAAATAGTAATATTAAACAAGAACGAACACTTCAACCGGAACGAACCCACGAAAATGATGAAGTGGCAGACAAACCACAATATACTAACCTCGATTAATTCTTATTGCATCACTCGCCCCCACAGAGGCAAGCGATGCAATCAAAGGACCAAACACCACATACTCTTATCTTTTAGTCGATTCCATTGAAAAGCATTTTCATGTTTTATATACTCACTGCCGTAGCATTTTTTTAAATGCTTTTTAATACCAATCCAAACATTACATTCATTTATTATATCTAGGTATTCTGTGTTAGAGATTTGATTCCTTATTAAGAACAGGGCCGTAGCATTGTCTCATGTCACTCTTGGTGAAGTACCATTTAAGCTCCCTTTAGGGATGATTCAAATACGACGTCCATCGTTTTTAGAGATATTCAGCCTCCCCCTTTCCCCTCTATCACGCTTTTTCCAATACCTAATATCTCGCAATATACATCGCAAGTGCGACGCAATACATGTCACAATTTCGTAAAACACCCTCCCAAAATAAAGAACGGCATTTTTAAATTATCTCTTAATCAAAGTCAACCCTTATCTTCGTTTTTTTTTTCAAGAAAGCTTAAGTATAAAAAAAAATTGTAAAACATTAAATTGTTAACTCAACTCTCGCATATTTTTTTGTTGAATAGAACTGTCTTAAAATTATGTTTCTAAAAAGGTTTTTTGAAAAATAATCAAAATATATAAATGTTTGTATGGCAAGAAACATACATCTACAAACTACCAGATGTAATTAGGAAAACATCTTCATGTTGAATTTTAGTGAAATGTATTAAGCAAAAATGAAGTGTCAGCAAATGTTTCTGGTATTCCTAAAGAGATCTGGACATTGTTGCATTATTTATTATAGTGAAACATTCATGAGTCGATATTGAAGGGACCATCGACTCATGAAAATATCGAATCATGGAGCAGAAATGCTTTGGAATGCTGTTTCATGGAACCATCATCGTAACCATGACATTTTGATTCTAGTTTGATTCCATGAGTCGATATCGAGTCATGAAACAACAACTCATGGCGGTTTCACTGTATTTTGAACATTTCTAAGAGCATTCGACTAATTTTTCAATTGAAATCAACACTTGAATATATCAATGGAATTCTCAGTTATTTGTCCCAGAAAAATTGAAGGCTTGGAGGTTGCTGAAAATATATATTTAAAACGAATCTTCCAAGATTATTTAAGGGTTTTCCATCGGATGTTTTATTTAGTTAGTTATTTTTGTTCCATAATTTAAATGAGAGTGCGCTTCGGAAAGTCCAAGCCAGCGGTTTCTTTTTTGTCACCACCGGAGTGAATGCTCGTTTTTTTCGGTTTTCATGTTGTGCGCGTGAGAAAAAATGTTCGTGATCGATCGAGGATGAATTACCAACTGGTGAGCTCGTTTCATGCTTATGATAACACTATAGATGGTTCGTTACTACAAGTGTCGGCATAAACCCTTATTTCTGTTTATATAATTTTATTCTTGGTCTCTAGCAGCAACAATCATTACACATTAACATGCTTACCCCAACCCAACTGACTGTATGGACTTGACCGGCGTCGTTGTTAATCAATCATATGAGAGCTGCCAAAGTGCACGAGAATAAGCGGAAAGTCCCATACCTTATTCAATTGGATCGAAGTGCAATTCTTACACTTTCGATCAATCACGGAATAGCAACCAATGGCATGTACAGTCAGTCTATGCTATGCTAAGCTATTCAGAATTCAGCCAACTTATTCCATAATTTTTGCTAAGTCAATTGATTCTACAAGGTCTACTTATGATTGACGACATGAAATAAACAGATTGCCAGTAAGTGTAAAACATTCTGCTCAGGATTCACGATCAGGGTTACGTGATCAGGGATTCCATCAGTACACCGGATAAGATGTTTGAAAATTATGTCCATGACAACCAGGATTTTCACCAGATACTTCTCAGAACTTCATCAGAAGTATAATAACTAGTGTTCTGTCAGATGGACACAGAGGATTGTGTAAAAATATAACAAAATCGCAAATTTCCAGCAAAAATGAAGTGGGTTCAAATCATTAGAGTAAAGTGGGACGAAAGTTCCAATAAAGCAAGAATTTCTTTTCAAAATTCCAAGCTCAATTTAAATTAAATGTTATCCATGTCATGGTTGTTCGAAAGTTATTCAAGTAAGAGACTTTCACTACAATTATTAAAAAATCGATTAAATGTTGGGAAAAGTAATTGCTATTTGTTGTTTTTTGACGTGTAATTTGTAATTTTCAGCTAGATTTCCATTGCATGGAATAAAATAATAATACAATCTCATAAGATTTTATACGCAACGGCAGTTCTAGGCCTACCATAAGGATGCTTTGTGTTGTATTAGTTTTTGCATCAATAAATGGAAAGCAACTTTGGCCCATAGTGGGACAAAAGTTCTACTCAGCGGGACAAAAGTACGGGCCATATATTATCTCGCTGGAAAAAATGAAAATTGTCTCATATCCACATATTATGCATAAATTTGATATTTTTCAATTAGTTTCGAGAAAAAGTTCTGTTTTTGGGTAAATTACCATTAACCCTTTTTTGGGCAATATTTTTGATGAAAATTTTTAGTGTATTTTTTGCCAACATAAGTTTATAGCTGGTACAGAGTTAAAAAAAACACTAAAATCTGGCTACAATTTCAATAGAGGAAAAAGTTCTCTATTGAGATTCTACTCAGACGTTTCGAAAACATGTAAAAGAGTTACAATTTTAATGATTGTGTCAAAATTTTTGCCCATTTTTTTAATTATTGCACAATTTAAAATTTAGTGTCTTAAACGAACGTTTGCCCCATCATTGAGGCAAAAGTTCGAATCAAGTTTGAAGCAAAAGCTCACTGACTGAAAAATATCGATGCTTTTGTGCCAGAGCCCTTTTAGCCCCATTCACAAATTCCATAATGTCAAAAATTGCAATTTTTGACACCCACCCATCTAGCTGAGCCCTTACATAAAAATCAACTAATATTTTATTTTAATTTTGTTTTATGTAATGCAATAAATCGCAATAACATTCCCAAATCTCAATAGATTTCTATGATATTATGAGTGAAATTCCCTTACTTACAAAGCATTCGAACCACCATAACATTAAAAGCATTTGCTTTGAGTTAAGCTAGAAATCTTGAAAACAAACGTTTGCCCCACTTTGGTTTTCAAGTTCGTAATTAGTACGACGATTTGCATTCATTTATTTTGTGAAAAATTATTTTAAGTGTCAGAAAAATGAGAAAGAAAACTGAGTCGAAAACCAGGCTAATAAGAAGATATCGGGGAAAAATGAACACTTTCGTGGAATTTCATGATAACTTTAATATTGATAAGTGTCAAATGCTCTGATATGTAATAGAGCTTTCCATGTATTCATTACCAAAATTAACTTCTCTAGGTTAGTTACTTTGCTTGAAATAAGAATCTTCAATCGCCTTGGTTATAAACCTAAAATTTGAAGTTGAGAAAATATTAAAGTCAAATTTCAGAGGACAATTGAAGCAAATGATAAACTTTTATGCCGTCAAACAGTTCTCGCATAACTTATGATCTCGCCCTGAAAACAATTGGTAACCAACTGTGTAGCTTGATGTATCTGAGCAAACGGATGGATTTACACGTTATTCGAAAAGATTAAAAAGATGAAGAGAAGATCCTCATGTATCGCTCAGTGATGATAGTTTTTATCTTGGTCAACTCATTTGCTCAAAAACACTCAGTTAACAATAGCTTTCAGGACAAGATCATAAATGTGAGAGTTCATATGCATTACAGATTTCATACAGTGTATATTTTTTTATAAATTATGCATGTTTTAGGAGAATAAGTGGGTGTCCATTTTGCCCCGTGTGTTCAATATTCTCCTGATCAACCTACATATAAACATATGGTTAATATCACGACATTTTGGCTATGTGGGGTCGGTTTACCAATACCTGCATAGCTAAGAACAAATAGGCGTATGAAATCAGAAAGACAGCGGCACTATTTTTACACCACCTGAAAGCTTTTTATCTTGATTTTGTGGAAAACACCTAAACCTCATATTTTAGTATTTATTATCGCTTGTACTACTATAGGAACACAATTGCATATAATAGCACTATTTCTAGTTTCTGTTCCTAAAGTAGCACTAGCACTAGCATATTTTTCCTTTAAAGTGTGAATCAGAAGCTTGCGATTTATGTAAAAGGTTCTTAATTCATCAATTATTTTGGTTAGTAGTGCTACTATATAAGCAATAGGTTTACTATAGGTGCAAAAGAGCCTAAATTTTTAAGCAAAACTATTTATTTCGTTCATTTTTCGAACAAAATTAAATTGTCTATCAATAAATAGCTCCTGACCTTTATATAAAAAACATTTTGCAACGATTTTTAGCAAAACGACCGTAAAAAGCCACCAATGCGACTATAGGGGACTGTCTACCAACCCGAGCAAAGTCGAATAACTGGATGATATCAAAATGATAGCAATTTTCATTATCACTGTTATCATTTTGATATTCTGTTATCAATGATAACCAAATGATAACAAAATTTGATATCATTGTATCTGTTACAAACATTTTTGATAACAGATTGATAACAAAATATGTTATCACACATCTTTCCCATATCATATTTATAAACCGTGTGGTAATAAAAAAAGTTGACTTTTCGTCATACAAAATTTGGCAAAATTTTTTGAAACGTTAGTTTAATTCAAAACATTCATCTCTTAATATTTTTTCGTGATTTATGACCATAAAATTCAAAAAATATGATAATGCAAATTTAGTTATCAACTTGAATTCAGTGATAATATATTTTGATATTACTTTGTTATTCGACAAACAAGTTTAAGATCTCATTTTTGTTATGTTGGCTGTTTACTCAGCCAAGATGATAACAAAATCAGTTATCAAATGATGATAACCAGGGAACAAGATGTATTATCATTTTGCTATTCAACTTTGCTCGGGAAGAGAACACTGACCCTAAAAGTTTAACCGGGATCTGAACTCTGGTTTAGCGTGTAAGAATCGCGTCTGATTCTCGGCCAGTGCGTCTTGCTAAGAGAGATGTTGTTGATTTGTTGCTAATCGACACGAATTTCTTGACATTTTCGTCGATCGAATCCGACGACGTTTAGAGCGGAACATTGTGGATGTGATTGAATTTATTTGAGTTCGATTATTAATTTATTTGAAATAAAGATGAAATAAATGATGAATAATATACTCGACATATCACATAGGGATGACTAAAAGCTCTTGCTCATAAGTCAAAATAGTGATGTACAACAACATTTGAATCTGTTGTCAAACTTTTGTATTTTGCTTTTATATAAAAAGCTGCCACAATTAATACAAAGCCATAATCTCAAGACAAATCATAGCACATAATTGTTCACACATAGTTCTATAGCCTGCCATCGATGACTCATATTTCAGCCACAACATCGTTCAATCGGGGTCTTTGATCGATCAGAGTGCAATATAGGCCTGTCTGGGTCTGTGCTACCTGTCGCGACAACGCTATTGAAACCTGATCCAAATGATTGCGAAATTTCAGTAACCCCAAATTCGTGTATTACCACACATCCAACCGGTGAATGCCTTCGTGATCTCAACAGGCCTTATTGGATTAAGCTTACCTCAGAAGCAGAAAAAAAAAATCTTCGGGTATGCAATCAGGGTGTGTTTATGGCTACCCGACTAAGGGTACATAACAAAATTATATCAGCATATGTTATTATGTTATAATTTTTTTTCGAACATAGGTTGTTACAAACTTGATGCAGGATGTTGTTAAAATAACTAAAATTATAACAAAAAGTGTATGAATAGTAACATAAACAAAACAAAATGTGTTTTAATTCTATCAAAAACATATCAAACTAAGTTATAATGTTTGATACAAAGTATCAAAATTATAATACTGTTCGATATACGATAATATTGTATATTATTGAAATGCACAACTATCTATTTATTTTGTTATAAAGTTGTTAAAAATGAACAAAAAAATATCTTATAGGGAAACAAAACACATTATGTTATATTTCTGTTTTATTATGTTCTATGGATAACGGAGCCTAACAAAATTATATCATAATATGATATGCATATCATATTCTGATAAAATTTTATTATACTTTTGTTACAAGCCTCTAGTCGGGTAGTTTAGTGAAAGTAAGATATGTGCTACACTCAGCAGACGTTGATATTGACCTTAATCTAAAAGCCCGAAATATATTGAAACAATGTTAGAGATACCTTGCACATTCCTCCATCTGTTTAAACATATGTTCGAGTGCTAATCGATGGATCTGGAAATCAATTTACATCTCTTCATCAGCACTATTCAGGTCAGAATAACCCCGAGAGCATGGAATACACTGACTGCATCGGATAGAGTCCACAATGAAACATAGACAAAACGAACGAAAAGCACTCAGCCTCTGTTGAATCGATCGATCAACCTGATTGAACCATTGACTGCCTTATGCATAGAATCAAGCATTCAGCGGTGGCTGATTGAATGGGAAGAACAACAGAGCTAATGTGGCCGATGCACAGTGGTTCAGATTTGATAAATCATGACAAAAATTTCGCGTTTTCAATGTTTTACAATTTTTAATCACCTTATTTTAAGCAAAGTCACTTTTCTTTGGTAGATCAAATTTCAACAAAAAATGCTGTTTTCATAAAATTTGAGACTCTTAAGTTTTTTAAAAACAAAGCTTATGGTGATGATGAATCGAAGCCAATCTTCAAATTTTTAAGAGCACGGATCTGGAGAACCAAATATCCGTTTAAGCTGAAAACCTAATCGATTGATCACTAGCTGGTGGTGACCAATCGATTAGGTTTTCAACTCAAACGGATGTTTGGTTCTCCAGATCCGTGCTCTTGAATATTTGAGCTTTGGCTTCGATTCATCTTCACCTTATGTTTACATAATCTAAGGTAAGAAGAATTAGAACTTGAAAATTGACAGTATTTTGAAAAACTGGACCTCTGTGCGTTGCTGCCGGCAAACTAGTGTGTTGCTTATTGGTTGGTACAATCGAAACCCGCGCGTAATTGGGCAAACCTGCTGGGAAAATGAATTATGGAGCTGCGGTGCGTAAATGGGATTCTTTTTAGAGATCGGTATCATTTCACAATCCCGAGGTCAATGTATTAGCACTTCTGACTTTTACCCGATTTTTGCTTGGTTGCCGATCCATTCGGATAGTGCTCAGAATTAGCATGATTACGCAATGTGAATAATGGTCAAAATTAGTTCATTATTGTACTCTAACATCTGTTGTATAGAACAGATGGAAGGTTACGTGGGAATTAGAGGTCAAAAGATGCATAAGAAGTAATGCAAAAACAATGCCTGTGATCAGTGATGCCATATACCGTCGATGGGGGTGAGAATGCGTCAAAAAGGGATATGTACGATTTATTTGTTGAATAACTATTGCAATTTAACTCCAATAAACTTTAAATTTGGTGTGTATGTACTTTGATGGTACATTAACAACTATTCAAAAAATTAAAGAAAAATATTTATTCACAGCGGCACCACAAGTGAATGAAAAATGACCCAATCTCATCCCATAAAGGGGGTGACATTGGGTCACTGTAATGGATATAACTTGTTTTTGAGAATATGATTGCAAACAGCTGAACAATATTGATGAAATACGATGCAAACAAGACGAAAAGATATTTAAGATGTTTCACAGGCATGATAAACCCACTTAAAAGAACGATTATACCAAACAATTGAAGAGCTGTGAGAAAAAATATGTGAGCCCAACATTTATCGTCAAGTTTACATAAACTTTCCTGTTTTTTTTTTCCTCAAATTGTCTTCAAAGTCTCATTCCCATCGCCATAAAGCCTATTCAGTTTCCCCAAAGGTGTACTGAAACAGTGATTATTTTAAACCTTTGCAAATAGTTAAATTTCGATGCGACATTACACGAACAATACATTTCAGGCAGATGTTGACGTCATAATCCCGGTATTTCAGCGATCCAACTCATTTGTACTTCCGTGAGATGTTTCTATAATATGAAAACACTGCTAAATAAATAAATTTAAAAAAATCCATTTGATAAAATTTTCCGATGTTGCTGGGCACGAAACACAGTTGCTGGTTTGAGAAGATGTCGAAATGCGTTGCATTGTTATTCAATGCACGGAATACTCAAGTAGACTTATTTGATGTTTCAGAGATGCTGTATTTAGAAAGAATAAACACATCTTAATGAAAAAAGAGAACACCCGGCACCGTAAAATGTAAAAAAGTGGACTTGCAATTTCATTTACTATCGTTCTTGCTTGACCCAATCTCACCCCCATTTTCGATGTTTTAGACACCGTAACGAAAAAAATGAAATTTTTGTGGAAAAATCAAATAGATTCCGCAAAATACGTGTGAAGTGTCATGAAAAGACTTTCAGTATTCTACTAATATAACGATAGAGATTAAAGTACATGCGTGATACTTTGTACAGAAGAAATTTAATAAGATCACATTAAAACGCGACGCGAGACGGAACACAACACTTGTTGTTCTTACAAATAAAAAGGATATTAAAAATTACCTTTTTATGTCGACCGGTTTCGGGCTCGATGTTGCCCATCTACGGGACGATGTCCGACCTTTTAATTTAATTTAATTTAATGTTGTAAATTTTATCTAGTTTCAACATACAAGTGTATTTATATGGTAAACAAAAACTACTATTTCTAAAAATGTATATTGTGATGAATTGCATGTAATAATATGTTCCCTAACATATGAATTGTTATTTTAGTAAAATCAGCGTTATTAGCTGAAATATTTCATAAATCAAATTTTTCCGTTTTGACCCAATCTCACCCCCTAGACCCATTGTCACCCCCATTGACGGTACACAGATTTATCTGTAATTACACAGATTTTTTCCTGTTCTTGCCTACAGATATCTGTGATCACAGATCACAGATTTTTAAGATTTTAGGATATTTCACGAGTTTAGGACACTATTTTGGAAGATATAAACCAGAAATGCCTTATCTCTGTTTAGTTTTTCTCAAAAACTTAAATATTTTAGTATTTTAGAATTTATTATGTACCTTTAACTTACTTTTAGAAAAATAAGTTCAAATTAAAAACTGTTGACATGCCAAAAACAGTCAAAATACGTTTGCAAAAATTCTTTTTGATCTAAAAAATAAAAATTTGGGTATTTTTGCGACACAGATTTTTACCAAGATTTTTAGAGATTGACTTAAGATAAATAAGATTTTTTCAGTCGAAAACACAGATGAGAATCGGAAAAAATGTGGCAACACTGCCTGTGATGAATTAACTGAATTTCGTATTTTTCGTGGATTTTAGTCTCGAAAGTAGCAAGAAACCCTCAAGTTGGCCTTGAAACCCAACTTTTACTACGGTTCTCATACTCGTTATCGAAAAACGGAGTACCAAGTAAGAAAGAGTTGACTGTAGAATTGAAAAAAATGTATAATGTTGAAGCACAATGTTCTTCTGTTATTTTTCATTTTCATTTATTTAGTTAACATCTAGACAGATAACACTGAATCAACAATTTCACGCCACAATACTCGGTTCATGGTCGCATCTCTCCATCCTCGGTTCTGCCCCACGCTTGCCAAATCAATGTTCTTCTGTACAATCTATGAAAACCACAAATATGAAACTTTACAATTTTCAAAATGTATTCTTTTACTTTTAAGCATAAATTTTAAAAGGTGGTATTTCGAGCATCTTGTATATCTGACCATTTGATTGTACAGAAATAGCATACTATCTGAAGTATGCAATCAAAAATGTTATTGAACTAGAATTACGATCTAAAACGACATTTATCATCTACCGGCATTTTGCTTCGTCCCGCTGCGTAACGTTACACCTTTGAATTTACAGGCAAACGAGACCGATTCACCCCACTCAATGAGTCGAACCACTACAACGCGATTTGTCATCAACGGATTTAGTCCCTGAGTGCATCATAAATTCCATATACATATGGCATATGCACTGCCCATTGAATCTATGGACAGCATGAATGTACTTACTTCAACCTCTATTTTTTCGAGCAAATGTCGCCTCCTCTGCAGATAAATATGCAAGCAATTATACTGGCCATTACTTTACACATTAAGTTTAAGGCAATACGCATTGGACAACGGTCGGCGTTCTTTCCTTAAAACTGTGCGTTTAATATTTCAAGTTTCACAGTGGCATGGTGCAGATGTTCCCAAGTAGGGAAACATGGCACAACAGTGCGCATTGTAATATGGCTGTAAAATGGGGTAAAATTGCTCAGCTCATGGAATCATTCCTAGAAGATTTCAATTTGTATTACTCTCCAAACGATGTTGAAATCAGGGCTGTAAAATGTCATGTATATCACGTGACTTTGACAATTGAATATTGCCAATATCATCGTTCGCCGTGGAAAAAGTCATCGGAAAATGTTTTTCCCGGTGACCTTTTCCGAATCACTATCTGTTGGCAATATTTGCTAATGCAACATTTTGCGTAGAATGGTGCTATGTCCATTTGAATGTTTATAAATTGCCTAGGTCGTGAGCTTTAATTACGAATAAGCGTTGCCATATAACAGAGCTTACTCATGGATATGCTTGGTTGCGGACTCTTTGTTTTCTATATTCATGAATTTCGACTACAGTCAACTCTCTCTTACTCGGTATTTCGTATCTCGTTATCGAGTTAGAGAACCATAGTAAAAGTTGATAGTCTTTTGGATCGCATTTGCACTGGCTTTATGTTATGTAACTAAAAACCTCCCTAACTGAGTAGTGTTTGATCCTTCGACCTTGACGCTTGCTCCTGCGGGGCGGGCGACGAGGGCAGGATCAAACATATTGCGCGTCGTTCGCGTCGTAGTGAAAAAGTGCCACGATTGTTTACTAGTGTTTGATGGATCGCATCGCTTGCTCTTGCGAGGGCGAGTGATGAACACTTTTTCAGCGTACATTGCTATTATCGAATTAATTCGTGCTATCGAGGGGTTGAGATGCTTCGGCACTAAATTTACCTTCTTAGCCTTGTACCACTCCAAAACCTCTTTCGAGTAATGGGACGAGTCCAAATCCGGCCAGAAAATCGTAGGATCATTGAGTGACCTCAGAAGAGGAAGTAGACGCTTTGGAGGCATTCCTTTAGGTACACCTACCCATTAACCGTTCCAGTTGGCATGAAGGGGATGCTCCTCTTTCCATACGAGCAAATTGCTTGCTTCCTCATATATGTTTTGGCAAACTTTGACATCTTCTGCTTTCTAACATCTTCAGAGACATCGAACTTATGATGAGCAGTGAAAAACTGGGGCCAGAGTTGCACAATATCAGTCATATAAGCTGATGGACTAAAACTATCAATATCGCTTACGAGCTATCAACATCACTTTGATTTGACAACCAACAGCAGTGATGCCATATCGCACTCTAGATCATAATCACTGCAGAATCATGTGGTAATTATCCAAGCTATTAATGTTTTCAGTGACCAACACATAGTTCCAATTTATCTGCAGCATGTTCGTAATTATTACAAAAAAAAAGCAATCGAGCTTTTGGGCCGGCCTGCGTGAGAGATGTTTGTTAGACGAGCTTTGTTCGTAGTTGACACCCTAATTCATACCGACAGAGTTGTCAAAAACATTGGAACGTTCCGAACCTCTCAAGACTATTGTCGGCAGCCTCATTTTCTTCGGCAGTCTTTGCCATAAGGGGCGGTCCATTTATTACGTAAGGTAATTTTGGGAATTTTTCATAAACACCTCCCTCCGTTTTTCATATCTGAATACGTCATTCAGAAACTTTTCTATTCTATTTCATGTAAAAAATAATCTTAGAATGATAACATCGTCGAATCTTTCAAAAAACCACTTCTTCCATTACTGGAACACGTTCAGGTAATAGTGGTATTTGCTAACTTATGTTCCTATAATAGTGGATTACATTGATTTTCCGTTGAGACTCACTATTATAGGAGCGCCTCACTATTACTGGTGCAAAGGAGCAACAAAGTTAAGGTTTTTAATTGTTTCTACTATTTTCTTGCTAATTTCCAAGATTTTTTCATACATATTCATACCATTTAGCAAGAGCCATGTTAGAAAAATACACATAAAAATGAAAATAGCCTATAACACGCTTGAAATCACACTACCACTATTATTGGGACACACACTACCACTGGATTAGCTACGCTAACAGTTTCCAATACTTCAATAAACTCTCCATAAGTTGTTTTTATGGCAAATATTGTTTATAACGTACCGTAATTTCGGGTGAAATTGATCATTTTTCACGGTTCTTCTAGTCTGTTTTCTATAATGTTAACAATGCCAAACAACTAAATGTAGGAAAACAAGTACGAAGGTGAGCCTCATCGACTTATGTACCGACATTTTCTAACAAATGTCATTATAGTGTTAACAAATACCTTAAAAATAAAAAATCAGAGGATCTCATTTCGGGGTGAAATTGATCACTTGTCAATGCCATTATTGTTAGTTTCCAAAACAACTCTATATGATAAATTTGAGCTCCCTGAATCCGAATATTCTTGTAAAATTCTTAACAATGCAATATTTATATAAATAACGAATAGTTAAATTTCAAGAATTACGCGGAAAACGCCTAAATGTATGCAATTTCCTAAGGAATTCAATGATATCTAACAGAAATTCAATTATTTCAACCATATGAGCAAATTGGTACGAGTTTTGGTGATGAAATTTTGTTTGGGGATGTATCTCAAGCATCCTCACAAATTTTCAGGTTTATACCATGTTCAAATCCTTGTTTATAAATAGAAGTTCATAGGTGTTTGTCAATACTGCACCGTGCATGATTTTGAAATTTTACGTTATTTTCATATTAATAAACATTCTTTAACGCAAAAAACTTCACAACACACCATTCGACAATAGTTACGACAAGCAACGTTCATTTACTGCAACTTACATTGATATTTGTGCTCCATTACGAATTAATAATATCATGTGATACGATGATCAATTTCACCCTTCTGATCAATTACACCCGATTTTACGGTACTTCTTTTACAGGATACAATCTGAATAGAAACATGAAGGGTGCTGCAATTATATATCTATTCGGGCTATAAACTCTTTGCAAACTTCACGAGCGTCCGTTTATGTAATACAGTGAGTCACAGTGCAAATCGTCCACCCTCATATTTTCCTTTCAAAGTTCTGTTATTATTATATATAAAAAAGCTGTGGTTTTCTAATTCACACAATTATTTTCATATTTCCATTACTTCATTGTGGCACTGTTTTTATGAATATTAAAAACAAAATGGAATCGAAATATAATGAAGTAAATTTAAACCTCAAATATAAGTCACAGTGAAAATCGTCCACCGATATCAATTTATAGTTGCTCTAAAAGAATTGTCATTTTTTCAGGAGTCAATCCATGTACTAGTATCGAGTAGGTAAGTCTTTGCTCTTTAAAACTTTGAGACGATTTGGCATAGATCGCACAAGTTTCTCAGTTTAAGTTTTAGCGATCTTAATCCACTCAATAGTAAGCGCACTTTTCAAAGTATATCTGCTCATTATTTCATGTTTCCTGATTTAAACATCCAACAGATGCCACAAGTTCTCGATAATGTCGAGATTTGTAGATTGTCTCGGCAGATTGATGATTGATGGGCATTTTTTAACCAAGCTTTCGGTTTTGCCGCTGTATGTTGCAGATGTTTATCCTGGTAGATGTAATGCCATTTTTTTGAGATAAGGTAGATAAGTAAATTAGAAGCCATTTTTTTACGCTAGGCTTTCGATTCTTCTTCAATGAATCAAGATAGACGTATTGAGCCATGATCCCGTCGATAAAGTGCCAGTTATTAACATCAGATGCTGGCATGAAGCCTCAAACTATCACGGAACTACTACCATGCTTAGCAGTTTTACAAAGATTTTTCATTTTCAGATCTTCATTTGGTTTCCGGCAAACTATAACCCTGCCGTCAGATCCGAAAATATTAAACTTGCTCTCATCTGTGAATAGTAAGTGCTTCCAGAAGTTGAACTCCTTTCCAACGTGTGTTTCTGTAAACTCCATAGGACATTTCACGTACTTCGGTGATACAAACGTCTTCCGACTTGCAACTCGGCCATGAAACGTTATGTTTTCGAAGCACTCTACGCATAGTTTCTGGCTTTATGAGATACTTTTCTGAGAGACCTGCTTCCTGAGATACTTTTTCGCTTCAATTGCGAGTTTCGGTGCACTTATCTTGGGGTCAGCATCAACCTGGCAAAGAAGCTAACGCTCAACCGCTCCATTGATAATTTTCTTCAACGATGTTTTGGGTTTGATTTTACTTGAATGCTTATTTTTGTAGCGATTTATTATACTCTATACGGTAGCACACCCTTTTCCAACAAATTTGGTGATTTTCAGTTGATTTTTGCAGTTGTTGTGTAGTTTTATCACAAGTTTTCTTATATTTGACGATGTCTGTTTATTTCGTCCCATTTTAATGGAAAAACCTTTTTTATTCTTGCATAGCAGATCGTGCTTGAATGTATGTGTGTGCGCGAGTTAAAGAAATGATATGAATGAAAACTTTATAATATTACCCCAAAAATCATGCATAACGGAAAGGTGGACGATTTTCACTGTGACCTTATTATTGATTATTTTTACAAATTTAAAGCTTAATTAATTCTTTTAATATTCAATGACTTGAATTGCATACAATTATCAAGACCCTTGCCGAACTAACGTAACGAGTCATTCAATTTGAATTCTATACATGAATAGTACGAATTTTTTTTCTGGTAATGTTCAAGGTGGACGATTTTCACTGTGACTCAATGTATGTAGAATAATTAGTAGAACTTCCTAAGAATGCTCTTCTAACTCGCAGGTATGACTGAATATTATGGACCGTCGGAATAAGAACCAAACATTTATGAACCGTTAGCTAAACGTTGTAGAGCCCCTGATTCCGTACAGGCCGAGGGCTGCTCCTGCAAGAGACGGCCTGTGTTGATTTATTTTCCAAAGTAGCTTATTTAGAACGCTGTGGTATCATGTCGTGCACGTTTGGTCTGGTTTGGTGCCAATCAGCTGTTAAGCCCATAGGCAGCTAGAGGCAGAACCCACTGCGTTTCGAGGCATATTCTTACAGCACCACACCACACCACACCGGTTGCGAATGCATGGCGCTGTTGGAAGAAATGTACCACGGTGTGTCTGAAACCGTTATTAATGAAAAAATATCCATTCGGCACCCACCTTTGGTCGAGCATCTTTTCCGTGAATTTGATATTTTTTTTAAAGTTTTTGAGATAATAACCTACACAGAAAAAAAATCCGTTCTCGTATCCGTGAACTCGACAACAAGCAAAAATACACCGTGAACTAGATCATGTTTATGCGTAAACATGATGGTAGTTCATGGTGTATTTTTGACAGTTAACGTTTTCCAGAACTCTCTTTTGAGCGTGTATAATAGCGATTGCACATGCATTATTTGGTGATTATAGTCATCTGCATGCAAGTTTCTCAGCTTATATAGGGACCTTTTCACACAATTTAGCACAGAGTGCACTGCCCATAACTGCATATTTGTAACATTCGACAAAAGTAGCTCAATGCCTGGAGCAAGTGTGCATTATATAGCAGTATAGCGTTAGTGTTAGCGTTAGCGTAGTTACGGTATACTTCGTAGATTGGATACTAGCGACATTCATGTTTCTCTTTGATAATCTCATCCAGATTGCTTTCAGGAACAAGGCTGTGGAGTGAACCTTGATCCAATCATGAATAAGAATATCAATAACATGAACTTGGGAAAGGGGAAGGAAATGTTGATGTAGCACTTACTTAATGAGAGGCCACCGACTCAGCGACGCCCTCATAAGTGCTACGGAGTTGGGGTTTGGGTGGGGTATAACGTCAGGATTCGCCTGAAAAGCTGGCGATAGACCCAGGGCATTTGTTGCTAAGGTGCTGTAATTTATTCTCTTAAATGCCGGCATTCAAAAGAGAAGATATTTGTTTATTTACTGTGTGAATAATTATGTTTCGCGTATAACTGATAGTCGTTTTTTTGCTCAATCATCTAGGGTTATCGGATTCTTCTAAAGCTATACTGCCCATAACTGCATATTTGTAACATTGGGCAGGAAACTAAAATTTCTAAAAATTACCAGAAACTCAAAAATGCTTATTTGAGACTGATATTTTGTACAACTCATATCGCATACTGGGTGAATTGTCAGAAAATAATTCCGATAGAAATTTCATTGCTAGGCCCATTTATAATCTCAATGTGACTGTTATGCGGTTATAATTACCAATGTAACAAAACAACTTGGTATTTTTTTTCGAAATTTCTTGAACAATCTCCCAGATTTCAGTAAGTTGAACGAAAGTATTTATCAATTGATGACTCTCCATGGTATTAACTCCATTTTGTTATAAATGTCGAATGTGACTGTTTTGCAATTATGGGCAGTATAGTGTTAGTAAGAAAAAATAAATAAAAAAAACTCCAACGAAAAAAAAAAAAACAAAACAAAACCTCAATTAGACTTTTGGTTGTCGTACGGTTGACCACCGCCAGCATCACCGTGGATATGAAACGCGAGGTTATTTCATCAGTAGCGCGGGTTTTGAAGTGTTAAACCAAACTGAAATGGTTGCAAATTGAAATGGTCGTATTTCGCGGAGTGAACTACTTGTTCTTTTGTAAATCGGATTGGCAAGATACAGCGTTGAAGACAAAAAAATCCGTCCCGTTGTTTAGTTATTACAATTTTAGTATTTCACGTGATACTAAAATTGTAATAACTAAATTTATATAACAATTATTGAATAATATGGAACATACTCAAATGTGCATTATATAGCAGTATGGGAAAAAACTAAAATTTCTAAAAATTACCAAACACTCAAAAATGCTTATTTGAGGCTGAAATTTCGTATAGCTCATATCGCGTATTGGGTGAATAGTCAGAAAATAATTCTGATAGAAATTTCATTGGTAATACATTAAGAGGCCCATGTATAATCTCAATGTGACTGTTGTGCGATTACAATTGACAATGTGACAAAACAACTTGGTATTTTTTTCGCGTTTTCTAGAACATTACTATAAGTGGATTTTTTTTTAATTTTAGAAAAAAATTTTTTTGATGCTTTAGAAATTTAGTGTACCTTGCCATTTAGAAGAAACGACAAAAAATGTATGGAGTCTGCAGGAAGTTTCATTGCTATTTTTTTTTTTCAAATCTTGTTCAAGTTTTATATGAACATTGATGAAAATATTATTTTGTACATCTTTGATTACCAGTAACTCTAAATTGTGACGTACTGGAACATTTCTGCAAGCGATGTTGGATTTAGCAATTTGACCGTAAATTAAACAGAAAAAATGTTAGTTTTGATATGCTTCTTCTTCTTCTCCTTATTCTTCTTTTTGGCATTACTTTCTCACTGGCACAGAGCTTGCTTCTTAGCTTAGTGTTCTTATGAACATTTCCACACTTATTGACTGAGAGGTGTATTGAAGTGATGAATAGAACATTGAACTAGCCAATTCAATTTTATTTTATTGTATTAACTGTTTCAGACACACCGTGATACTCTTTCGGTCGCAGTTAAATCAGTGACCGCACTTAGTCACCACAGTCAGTTGACGGTTTGCCAAACTAGCAGGCATGATTATTTGTTGCATGCATCGAAAAATGCCGCTACTCTTGGCTCTGGTCGGTCGTGCCCTACGCTAAGTGCATCGACGACCTAAGTAGCACTCAACAGGTTCAAAAAACACAAATAGGTGTGTGCATGTGGTGCACCTCCAGGCACTTCACGCAGCAAAACCAACAAATGGTAGTATTGCGAAAGTTTTGGTTGACTATCCACTGTGTTGTACTTAAGAAGTTTATCGGACAGAAAACCTACTCGAAAATTTAGAAACAAACACTCACTAGGTCAGAGCATTTAAATGCATAATCAAACCAACGAGTTTCCCAATTGCGGCTGGGTGTTTCTTGTGATTAGGCACTCGTTTGTCGTAACCTCGCATGCGGTCATGCATTCGATTTATTTGACTACTGCCAGTTAATAGGATAATTGATTGCATTGTATTAAATTTGTGGATAAGGGTTTTTGTCTCTCAATCTGAACCTAGATATATAAAGCACTTGTCATGGCAACAGAAGATTGCAACGATTTTTTCGTAGAATTATTTAAAATTTTATTCGACATCTGCTCTAATGTCTCAACATTGGATATTCTATATAAACCACTCAGGGGGGATCCTCCAGTGCCGGACAATTCTTCTTCTTGGCATTAACGTCCTCACTGGGACAAAGCCTGCTTCTCAGCTTAGTGTACTTATGGGCACTTCCACAGTTATTAACTGAGAGCTTTCTTTACCTAAATTGCCATTTATGCATTCGTATATCGTGTGGCAAGTACGATGATACTCTATGCCCAGGGAAGTCAAGGAAATTTCCATTACGAAAAGATCCTTGACCGACCGGGAATCGAACCCAGACACCTTCAGCATGGCCTTGCTTTGTAGCCGCGGGCTCTAACCACTCGGCTAAGGAAGGCC
Source organism: Aedes aegypti (assembly GCF_002204515.2). NCBI lineage: Eukaryota > Metazoa > Arthropoda > Insecta > Diptera > Culicidae > Aedes > Aedes aegypti. Next base: position 176,411,909 of record NC_035108.1, on the reverse strand, counting down.
GGACACCTAAGCCGTTAAATTCGTTATTCAAAAACTATTTATTTTACACGGGCTTGATGCCTATTTGCAACATTCACAAGAGTAATTTGAGTTTTACCTAGCGTCTAAGTGGCTCATTAATAAACCTCTTGCATATATGATGAAAAATAACACATTTTAACACATTTGTTCTGAATTTAAATTCTTCTTATTTTTATTGCATCTTTGATACCATGATCAATAAAATCCATGAAAAATTAATATATTTGTAAACATATTGATGCAAAAATTACAAAGATATCATGTAACAAATGGAGCTGTCCGAAACTGGGGGATAGGAGGTGGTAGACCATAATTGTAGTATGACCATATTTTGCTTAAATACAGTACAAAATTTATCCTCACTTTCAAATCATGATGGTTTTCCATTTTTCCTGAGAGATCAAAATTATTTTTCCATATTCAAACTCATTATTAAATAAGTTCAAATTTAAGGCGACATCAACTTTTTATCGATTTTTAAACATCTCTGTTTTCCCAAAAAAAAAGCGTGCATTTTTCAAGGATGTGTTATTCTACACAACCATTCCTCTCTATAATAGCTCCTCTCTTTAGGAGATCAAGATTCCTTGCCTAAATCCAACGAATTCGAAATTTCTGATCACGATTGGCGACATCCTGTGCTTCCTCACTTGAATGGAAAGCCTGGACTAGAAACTGCTTAGATTTGTTGGTCGGAAAAATTGTCTAATGCATCGAACTGAATACTTACCTACTTCGATATAATTTTGATCATTACCCATTTGGAGAAAAGTGCTCATTTCCTAAGGTTATCGTTTTTGGGAGGGATTTGCGATGCACCGTGGCACTTAGTACAGTATTCCGTAAAAAAATAATAATATATCAAATTATTTTAGTTATCATCTTAAATTATTTATTAACAACTTCGAAATTGGAGCCTGTAATCGGTATATTATAGAATGCACAAAAGAGCCCTCTTTTCACGATCATTTTCAGTGCAATGCACCTTCTCGACCTGAACATTGATGTTACGTAATCGATCAGCAGAAAGCACCATCTACGTCTTTTCTCAAGGCATGGAATGACACATATTATTAACAAAGTACCTCGCGTAGGTGTTCCGTATAAGGCAACGCAGACGCAAACTTTGCGAAATTCCCAGTCGCACTTCAAGTGCTTTCGTGCTTTCTCCCATACTTGTACGTACACAAAGTTCAGTGTAAATCAGATCAAATACCGAAACCTCCGAAGGAAGGTGTACCAACCGCTTCGTTATTCTTAGTTTAGGCTCGCCGAGAGACCCCTATTCGAAAAAGCATGCTCCCGAGAAGTCAATCGTCATCGTAAATCGGCATCATTAGGGTCCAAATATGGCGGTTAGCTAATAGTGTTGTTTTCAATGGGTTTGAACCGGTACTACCGAGAAGATTCAATCACGAATGTCGACACACAGTCAGACAATGCATCCAACAAACAGCCGGAAAACCACAATCTGTTTCTCTTCTTCTAATGCGAGAACATGCAAAAACGTAAATTACATTCCGAAGGAAGCAAGCCTATTAACGTCTGAAGTCAAACAATGCAGCCGCAATTTTGTAACACAATATAACATTTCTGAAAACACATGCTGGATGTGTGACTGGTGCGCCCCAATGAGGATGGATAAATAGATTTAGGAGTACTGAGTACATTGCATTGGTTGCATTGCTTTGATCAACCGTAGCAACGAGTGAGATTGATAGAATTATTTTTGATTTTATTATTTAGTTTTGGATTTTTTTCAAAAGTTGTCAAATTTTGTTTCCACATTGTAGTTAAACGTTTTCTGATTTTTCGCTCACTATTAATAGAGCGAAATCAACAAAAATCGCAAAATTAAAATTTTACCCATTGCCAGAAGGATAACATATGGACAGATTGCTTTTTACCAAAAAATTGAGTGGTTTGGTTTATCGTGCAAAGTTTGTGTACAAACTGCGAAAAAATTCATGGTGCAAAAATGAACACAGGTTGTCTAAACGAACATGAATGAACTTTTCAATCTACACTGAGCAATTATGGCAGAAACCAGGCCGCCATCGGCACCCATCGTTAAAATTTCAATTTTATGTCACTGATCGCTAGTATAAGCTAAAACTAAAGGGTGGTCACAATTCTAAGAAAACGAAAGATTTCAAACAGAATTTCAATGTGTAAAAAATAAAATGCTTTTATATTAGCTGATGAATTAAGTGTACCCCGTCTATCTTTCAAATCGAATCATAATGAACAGAAACACATCTAAATTACTATGGGGATCAAGTCAACCCAGTATCCCCTATCGGTTTTATCGTACCGTAAAACGGGGTAACTTTGATAATGCGGGTAACTTTGATAGTGCGAGACCCCCAACATACCAAACGAAATAACGAAGTTTCTGTCACTTAGTTAAGAAAAACGAATGCAAAAGTAAAGAGTATTAATATGACACTTCATGTCAAAGCTGTTTTCGTTGAAAAAATTGCATTTGAGGATTGTTATGCAAATATTAAAAATTTACAAGATTTTAGCATTTTTGCAACGCTTACAAACAATCTGTTCTACGACCACTATTTGATGGAGTCATAATGAGTTCGTCACTTACCCATTATAGCCTAGTTATAGTAGAACATGAATTTGGTCTCAAATCTCTTAGCGAAAACCATTTTTACAAACTGGGACCATTTTTGTAATCTAAGTCAGAAATTTCCATATAGCGTTAAACGCCTAGAGGTATGCAACGCCCTATAAATGTTCCGTAATTCATTCAATCTTGTTCGATTTATACACTATTATCAAAGTTACCCCAAAACAGAAAACCGACTTTCGATTATATGAAAAATAATATATCTATTCAGAATAAATCTTTTGACAATCTATCAAGTGCAATCGATAGCTAGGATGTCAGTACTTGTTTTAAAAATATAAATTGTAATTCTTTGAAACAGCATGCATAAATATTGGAGTTTTCTTCGAAAAAACTATCAAAGTTACCCCGTTTTACGGTACTTCATTTCTGTTTTCCTATGTATGAAAAAATCTAGGGGGTCATATCATTATGAAAAGCAGTATACAAAAATCCAAATCAAATTATCATCTCTTCACGGTATTTGCCGAATGGGTGGGTAGTTCTCTGTAGATGACCCTTATTGACCACCAGACAGAAGTCAGTCTCTACTAACTTCATTGAGATTCACAAAACCTAGACAGCATTAAGAACACTGAACGAAACTTCCCGCCTCAAAATGAATGATTCCTAATTCACTTGGCTATAAATCCTCATATTCCACGAATTGAATGAAATTTATGGTGTAAGATGCATCCACAGACTATTGAACAAAAATCATCCAATTCTTGGATGATTTTTGATTCACATCCGTCTGAAAATAAGTAGATAATTGAGTTACGATAACATAAATGAATAACATGCATTTTATGACGGATTATTATTTCTTCTATGTCCCAAATCGAAAATCATTCAATTATCGGCTGAAACAACATATGGATTGCTGATGATCCCAGTTGTCAAATCATCCTTGTGAATCGTAAACAAATATGGTGGAGGCAACGTGGTGTGGTTCAATTTTCTCCGTAAATAAAATAGGTAATTGAACATTATTTATATTGTAATTATCCAAAAACATCTTCTCTTAGTATGTGCTTATGGTTTTATAGAACAAATGTATCGCTGATGCTCAGATTTCGGGTTGGATCGTGGAGTTAAGTTAAGAGCTACAACATGTTTTCTTCAGAGTGACCCCTGTTCCTGCAGCCGATTTTGTAGAATGTTCTTGATGCAATATCGATGTAATAAACGAAATTATCTGTTATAGAATCATCAACTTCGTATTGTATTTTTAATATGAATCACTTTACAATATGAACTAACATAGCAGGGGTTGTTTACATGTACGTATGAAAATCATTCAATTTTCTCCATCTTTTTGATGAATACAAATCGTTTCAAAGTTGGATGATTTTCATTTGGTGGGATTTGTAAACAGATGATTTCAACGAAGATGAAAATCATCTTAAATGTGTCTGAAAATAGGTTTGGGGCTCGGATGAGGCAAAAATCATTCAATCTATGGCGGGAGATTCCGTTCAGTGAAGATGAGACAGTCCCACAGAGGACAACAACACATCTTGAGTTGCATCTTTGTGGTGTTGTTTTTTTTAACAGCACGTCCGGCTCAACAGTCTCAGACTTGGTACATGATAGCGTTGTTGCTGTTGTTGTTGTTGTTGCGGGTATTGGGAAGATTATGCAATGTGTTCAAGACCTGCTAGCCGTTCAAACTCCCATACAATAAAAACATCGTCGACAATGGAGTTGTGCGGTGGTGCTGACTGGTAGGCACGACTTGACGGCTGCACTTGAAGGTGAAAACATGCAAACCCTCACGAAACCGTAATCCTACTTATACCAGACGCTGCTGGCTGATCGCTGAATACAGGTGAGATGGGAGAAGAACGTGCCAGTACATGGCAGCGGAGACCTTTGTCGAAAGTTGATGAATTAGGTGGAATTCATTGCTAATCAACTGTTCTGTTGTGAAAAGTTTTACTCTTCGAGAAGTATGAAATATTTGCATTGAAATACGTGTTAGAATGCTGAGACATCATTTACATATGCTTGTAATCAAGTAGGTTTTCAGAATTAGCTGAGAAACTTCAACTTAGGGGCCAAAGGGGGGCCAGCCAAGGGTCTTGGGTTCGAAACCCAGTGGTGATCGATCTTTTCGGATTTCACATATGCCTCATGATGTAACATACAAATATAATCAATTGGCAAAAAATATCTGAGTGAGGGGTTGAATTCTGAGAAAATTTAGAGTATCTTTCACTCATCGATCTCTGTAACAGGCATGGTCCACTATACATCATGAGAGTTTGTTTATCGTGTACTGCTACAGCGCTGATCATATCGGGGCACAGTGATTTGAGCATGAGCATGAGCATGAGCATAGATGACCGTACAATTCGTAGTTGCTACTCCGTGATTGACCAGCACAATCGAAGTTGCACAGGGAATTTATGAATGGGGCTTGGAATAAGCTTACCATTCTTCAATGTGCACAAATCGAGAGCTCAAATTTTAAAAGTCAATAACGACGCCGGTCACGTCCTTACAGTCATTGGAGAAGGGAAGGAATGTTAATTGGACAACCGTTGTTACTAGAGACCGAGTATACCTCTGCATTTCCACAGTTGTCATGGAAAGGATATTGGGTTAGTGGGATAAGGTAGAGATCTGGGAGTCACCAATGGTTGGTGATACGATCCATAATATAATCACGCCTAATCGAATTCGCGATATAATTCGATAAACGCATTGTACCCCGAACAAGTGTTTATCACTCGTCCACGCAAGAGCAAGCGACTCGATCAATAGATCAAACACTACTACCGATCCGCGGCGCTATTTCATTTCACTACTCGACCGACTCGCGACATGTTTGATCCTGCCCTCGTCACCAAGCAAGCAGCATCAAGGTTGAAATCATATCGGGGCACAGTGATTTGAGGGCGAAAAACTAACTTTTACTATTAATTCTCAAAATGTTTTTGTATTTGTATACGATAAATAGTCTATCTACAATATTTCATGAAGATTGAGTGATAATTGAAATTATGACGGCACTTTGGATAACATGTCCGAAGAAATTGTATTTTTTGCTCCTTTGTAAAATATATGAGCAAATCCAAATGAAATTTAACTTAGTTTCTAAATGTGAGCAGACACATATCGCATTAGTCTTGATTTTAATGTTTTCAATAAGTTTTCGGTAAAACATAGACTCATCTTGCGCAACATAGGTTTTCTGCCGTTTGACTAACCGGATTGAATGCGACAATACTGAGTACGTTCATATATTAACTCTTTAGTACCCAAATTTTTATTTTCGATCTAAATATCATTTTGAGTTATCTAAAATCGTTCTAAACACGTTTTGGACAATGATTTATTTTTATTCGCAAATCTATGAATTTTGGTTTTTGATTTTTATAATTTTAATTTTTGAAAAACCCTATCCTTTTTCATTTTTTCTCGAAGCCTCTTCAAGTTACTGTTTTTTGGCAATAATAAAAAATCAAGTTTGTACGGTACATTTAAATTTAATAAATTTTTAACATTTGTCTGGAAATATTTTTATTTTCCGTGTAATTAACGGAAAAACATGTTTGAAATTATTTTAATACCACCAAGCTCTTCTTCTGTTATAGGTTAATAGAAGAAAAATATAAAAATACACGTTAAATAAACCCCAGGCATTTGTAGGTTATATAAGAATACAATTTTTCAAACAATTTTTAACAATACAAAAAATTTCAAAAGTCGTAAAAACCTTTTCTCATATGCGTGTTATGAGTCAAGGTTTAAGCCAAAAATAAAATCATTTTGATTTCCGAGCTACGAAAAAATACACAAATTTCAAAAGTGTACCCCGTCTAACGGCGGGGTTGGGTATTAGAGGGTTAATGAGTGTAATGAATACATAAGGTACCGCGGGGCAAGTGGGTAAATGGGGTAAGTGAAAATAATTGATAAATTTTACTGAATATGTGAATTAACGTTTTAAACTCATGCGTAAACCTTTGAGGCAATTCAGAACATTACGATAGGTAAGAGATTTCTGAGATTTTTCAGCCATTATTGCATAAAAGAGCGATATACAGTGATACCTCCATGAGTCGATGTTCCATGACTCGATATCGACTCATGGAAACATTCTAAAAACAAAATTTCATGGTTACTATGATGGTCCCTAGAAGCAGCTTTCCAAAGGATTGCTGTTCCATGACTCGTTTTTTTCATGAGTCGATGGTCCCTTCAATATCGACTCATGGAGGTTTCACTGTATTGTTAACCTGTCAACTATCACTCCGTATGAAGTTGAAGGCGTGCAATCTTATATTAATATTTTTAGTGGAAAAAGGTGCGGAAAATAATTTCCTGTACCACTTTTAAGTTGTCCTCTCTGATAGTTTTAAACTACAATAAAAAAAAGTTTTAGAATTAATTCGACATAGACCTAAAAACAACTAAATGGAAACACCGTCAATTTTCTAATCACGTGGGGCAAGTGAAAAGTTTCTCATTAGAGATTGAATTTGTGTTTTCTCTTTAGGTAACTATAAGTGATGATAATTCAAGAAACTCTAAACTCAAAGCTTTATATAGTATTATCATGCAAATCATGGAACTTCTCTAAAAATAAGGTTACCAAATATTACGATATGAATATGTTTACTTCGGACATTCGGACAGCCGATAAAAAGGAAGACGTTGATTGATAAGTTGCAATATAAGAGAACGCACGGAAATCTCGTGGAATGTCTATGTAAAGCTAGTTCAAAACATAAAAATGGGATATAGGTGTATCCACATAAAAAGTTTCTAAATACTTTATTGAAGAATTCCGTTTGATTTCTCTTGAAGAGTTATCCGACGTTTATTGAAAACAAATAACGAGCGGTGAAAATTCTACAGAGCAGAAATTCAATTGCTGTCCCATGATGTAAGAACTAACATTGGAAATATTGCAGTTATAATGTTGTCGAATCATTTCAACAAACATAACTGAACAGAAGAAAATTAAAGTACCGTAATCCGGGGTATCATTGATCAGCGGGGTAACATTGATCGGAATGACTCATCTCGTAAAAAGTTCGTTTCATCATTTATTGATGGAAAATTTCCAAACCACGAATGATGCTTCTCTTTCTTATATTCGTAAGCTAATGTAAGTGAGGATTTTTGCGAAAATTGCGTTTACATTATGCGTAAATTTGTCAACTTTTCGTAACAATGATTTCGATGGGCAGGATGACACTACCGAAGATTCATGTCTCACATAAGTTCTGCAAATGATATGAGCAAGGAAAATGCACTAATTACTAAAAATGGCATCGCCGAAACTTTCATAAGTATAATGAATTAGGCAACATTAACGAATTACTGTAAAGAATATAGAATTCCCTTAGGAAATTGCCTAACTCTAGGCGTATTCCGTGGTTCGAGGTGTTTTTAATTTCAAAATAACTCAAAAAGTAAATGACTTGTAAGCGTTTGGCCTTCACATTCGGCAACGGGGCCCATGATTTAAGTAAGTAACGATATTTTCAATAATACCGAACGTTGTTTACATAGATGATCAATGTTACCCCATATCAGCTAAATCAAAAAATCACTTAAAACATTTTTTTTAAACATGCTTAAATCTTTCAAAAAACATGATGTAGTATATAGTCACGAGCTATGAGTGGCAGTACTTGTTTTAAAAATATAAAATTTGCAACATTTGCATTTTCAAACGAAATATTTAAGAAGTATTCAAAAAAACGATCAATGTTACCCCGGATTACGGTAACAAGAAAACATTTTTCTTTGCTTACATGTTACCTATGTTATTGTTCATTGGGACGCCTTAACAAATGTTAAAGGTAATAAAAATCGTGAATGTAACTGTTAGTTTTTGGATTTATTGTTCAAAACGATAAACTAAAGTGAAAAGTAAGGAGACTCTATTCAAAAACTTTTTCTGTTCTTTTTTCTTCAGAGTTCTGTTTGATCCTTCGACGTTGACGCTTGCTCCTGCGGGGGCGAGCGACGAGGGCAGGATCAAACATGTCGCGTGTCGGTCTAGTAAGTGAAAAAGTGCCGTGATCGGTAAGTTCGGTTAGAGTAAGTGAAAAAGTGCCGCGATCGGTTAGTTCTTTTTGATCCTTCGACCTTGACGCTTGCTCCTGGGCAATTTTTCCTTTTCGGGTCGCGCGCCTATTTTTTTTTCTCTGAGTGATTTTATATATCCGAGCAAACGAGTGAAGCTAAAAGTAGATTGTGGCTGCTTAGTCAAGGATAATGGATCAATTGGTGAGCTCGTTTCATGCTACTATTTCTAAGCTATATAATATGTATGACTGCACATTTAACCGTTACAATGGTGGAACGTAAATATGATTTTTCAACAAACTATGAATGGTTCGTCACTGTGGGTGTCGACACAAACTCTGATTCATGAGTTATTAATGTTTAACATTTTTTTTCAGAACATCCCTTATTTACCTTTATTTTTGTAATTAAAAAAAATTTGAATGGTTCGACACTACAAGTGTAGACTTGCGAAAGGTTCACTTTTTTCAACAAACTTTGGATAGTTCGCCAATATAAGTTTCGGCATAAGAATAAGAGTGTTCTATGATGTCCCAACTAATCTAGTTTTTTTTCTTTTCAAATGAGTAAAATATAATAACACATGCTTTCGTCCTGACAGCTGTAGGAATGTTACATTTAGGTATTTGTTCAACAAACTTTGAATGATTCGTCACCTCAAGTGTCGGCATAATTTTCCTCTACATAGATATTGTTCATAAATCAAATGAAAATAAATCAAATGAAAATATTATATTTACATATAAGCATGTATATATCTCACAAATCATTATTTATCATGGTCTAATCGCTTATCAAAGTGAATCCTGTGACCCAACGATCCTTCTCATTAACAAACATCCCTCCCAGTAAACTTTGTGGAGATGCAAAGTAAAACACGGTCTCCAAATAGCAAAGGTTACACACTAACATTCCTTCCCCCAATCCAACCTGACTGCAAGGACGTGGCCGGCGCCGTTATTGACCCTGTATAAATAGAGGCACTGAATTATCCACACTGAAGAAGATTATGGCCAATCCCAGCCGAACTTCTAGTTGAATCTTTGTGCATTTTCACTGACTTCGGTCAATCACGGAATAGCAACCATTGATATGAGTAGTCAGTCTAAGCTAAGCTAAGCTAAACTTTTTCTGTTCCTTTTTCTTCAATTTTACATAAAAATCAATTTCAGTATACTGCTTATATTTGGTGGGAGTCAAACTAAAAAATATACACGACCTCATTTGTTCAAATTTAAGGTCTCTAGAATTTGAAGAATCCCAACTAGGCGAAATCCATTACCCACTTGCCCCACGGTACCTTACTTTTGTTTGGGTGTTAATAAAAAAACATATTTTTTAAAAATCATTTAATAAGATACTAAAATAACGATACTAAAAGACTCCATTTTTAAAACCCTTTCTTAGCTGGACTCAGGTGCCATATAACTTGACGAAGCAAAATTACATGTTAATAACATAGGATTCTGAAACTTATATAATAAAAAAGCACCTGAAAATGGGTTAACCATCCGATGATGGCGAATAGTTCGAAAAAAAATCACAATCTGGTGAATCAGAGTAAAGAAACTTTATAAAAATATGATAAGTATATTTCAAGACTTTATTCCATCTTTTGTATGGATAGGAATCACTGTGCAGGGGAAACAGTAAATGATAAAACCCATCTAAATAAGCTCCAAACTTGAGTGACACTATTGCTATCAAATGTTCAGGGATTGTTTATGATGCCAGTACATTAAAACACCTACCCCCATTAGTAAATAAGCAAGATATATGGTTTTTAGCATCGCTCTTTCTTGGGGGCTCTCCTTCCCTACTGCTATTTATCAAGCTTGTTACAATTTGTGACACATTGCCGATCATAGACTGATACAGATGGGATGTTTTTCTTCGCTTGATTTGTTCGTGCTTCGAAATCAATAGAGAAAAAATTCTACAATGCCTGGAACCAGAAATAAGAAATAATCATTTTATAGACTAACTTAACATGTACTTTTTGTACGGATTTTTATTTTAGAGATTTCTAATCCAATTAAAATAATATCCTGGAGAAATAATTAAAAAAAATCATTAGTTCAAAAACAATCTCAGAATTTAATAATCTAAGAAGTGTTAATTGGTTTTCAGTTATTGAAAATTACCAAGAAACATAAGTAGCTTTATAATAGTTTATTCAGCTGAATTAGGCTTGAGAGTGATTTGTTCAACTCTAATTCAGCAAAACCGTGTGTCGGGTATTGTCAAATTTCACATTCAAGTCGGAATTTTTTGTTCTTCACAATTATTCATCAAGAAGTCCTTGACATTCAGTAAATATTATAAAAGTTCTGATTTTTCAGACATTTTCACATTTGACCCAATTATTCTGTTTTCATGTTGGCTAACATATTGATTATGTCAATGTTGAATATTTTCGTCAACTCACTTACAATTCAGAAATAACCTTCAAATTACGTGCAATCTCCCATAAACCTTACTATGCTTGAAATTTGTTTACATTCGTAAGCATTTACCAATAAATAAGATATTCTAAATAATATATCTTCTAAATAAATAAAAATGAAATGGTGTTTTTATGTCACTAGTTGGACAACGGGTCAACGTATTTGAATAATTCTTTCATTGTTGCATTCTTCCAGAACTTCCGACGTGTTAATGCGTAGAATTAGTTTAGAAAAATTTCCGGAATAGGGAAAACTAATCAGTCATTTTGTACGGGAGGTTAGGCATGGTGCACAAATTACGTAACGCTAAAAATCGAAATGTTAAAAAAACCCCACCCCCTAAGTAACAATAAGGAACGTTTTATCGAGCCCCCTTCCTCTCTAAAACGCTCAGTTTACACCCCTCCCCCTCCTATTTTTCGAATTTATTATAAAAAGAAGGTTGTGCTAAAAATATGTTTTTCACTTTAAGGTGAAGATACATCGAAGCCAAACCTCGAATTTTCAAGAGTAGAAATCTAGTGAACCAACTGAAATTTTAATTCACTGGTCACTCGCTGGTGGTGAAAAATCGATCAAATTTTCAGCGCGAACGGTTGTCTGGTTCTCTAGATTTTTGCTCTTGAAAGTTCGAGGTTTGGCTTCGATGCATCTTCACCTTAAATAAAGATATCTCTTCTCCCCGTTTAGCTCAAGCATTTTCTTCACTATGCAAATTGGATGATTTCAATCATGAAAAATTGTTACCGTAACGGTAACCAGAACCCTCCTCCACCTATTGTACCAATAAGTAACGGAAGCTCAACTCCACTCCACCCTTCATGCGTTACGTAATTTGGATACGATGCCTTCCATGTCACTTTTCAACAGCTTCCTGGATGACAGGATGAAGTTTTCCAGGAACACTTGTTATAAATATAAAATAATAATAAAATACAATTGTAAATTCGTGGAAGAATTGGTTAAAGTATTTCAGGATGGATCCCTAGAGGAATTATTTGATAGATCCTCAGAAAAATCTCTGATATTTTAAAAGGAGTCAATGGTGGATTTTTTTTAAACAAATTATCAAAAGAATTCCAGGATAAATATATAATGTGGCTACTTAATAATTTTACAAATATATATTGTGGCTACTTAATAATTATCCAAATTCTTAAATAAATTTTAGACAGTAACCCTGGGAAAATTATCCTGAAGAGTAGCTATAGCACAATTTGCTTCCATTGGAATGTCTAGAATTTGTCATAAATCTCGAGAAAATTAAGAGTAAATGGGTTTGAGTGGGGCAAAACATTCTTTTCAAGATTTCTAGCTCAATTCAAAACTAATATTATAAATGTCATGGTGGTTCGAATGTTATTCAAGTAAGTGACTTTCCACTCTAAATATTATAGAAATTAATTGTCATTTGGAAGAGTTACGGCTAAATGTTGTTTCAAGACGTGAACATTTTAATTTTCAATTCAACTTTCATTTCATAGAATAAAATAAGAATAAAATCTTATTTGTTTTTTTTTATGTAAGGTCATCATAAGAATGCTTTTAGGTGTATTAGTTTTTGTATAAATGCTTGGGAATTATTTTTGGCCCATAGTGGGGCAAAACTTCGAATTAGCGGAGCTAAAGTTCGAGCCATACATTATCTCGCGTAAAAAAATACAAATTGCCGAAAATCCACATATTACACGCTATGTCTGAACCAGACGATTATAAAAATCGAATTGTAAGAGGATCTTTTAAAGATGTTCGGATTTACAACGATATTGCGGCCGCTCAGTTCAACGGGAGATATATTACTGACTAGAAATGTTATATAATAGATAAAAAGCAAAAAGAAAGTCCCCAATTGTTTGGTGGCGTTAGGGTGGTTCATAAATGCAAAATTTCAAATTCAATATTTCATAATATCTGTTATAGAATGTACAGTGGATCCACAATTAAGAATCGTCCACAATTTATGAATCAGCTGACTTTAAATGACAAAATAACAACAAAAATCAACACAAAACATCACGTAAACAATTTTACTCAAAATAAATTATAAGCGAAAATGTTTCCGTGATGTTTTGTGCTATTTTTTACTGTTATTTTGTCCTTTAAAAGCAGCTGATTCATAAATTGTGGGTGATTCTTAATTGTGGATTCACTGTACATCGGATTTTTCTCGTTAGAGTAGTATTTGGGGAGTTAGAAGTGTTTGATCCTTTGGTCGCGTTGCTTGCTCTTGCGAGGGCGAACGATGAGCACTTGTTCGGCATACAATTCATTTATCGAATAATATCGCAAATCCGGTCAGGCGTGAATATATATAGGCGTCAATATATCCATTCCATAACAACTATGGAGATGCAGAAGATTCTTCGATCTCTAAAACCAATGGTTGTCTAACTAACATTTCTTCCCTTCCCCGATGACCGTAAGGACATGGCCGGCGCCGTTATTGACTTTTAAAGTTTGAGCTCTCGATTTATGCATATTGAGAGTGGTAAGCTAATCCCAAGCCCCATTCACTAAATCCCTGTGCAACTTCGATTGCTCTGGTCAATCATGGAGTAGCAACTACGAATGGGTGGTCATCTATGCTCATGCTCATGCTCATGCTCTGCTAGAGTTTAGTATTTGGGGTATATTTTCATAATCGGAATATTCCATCGGTGAAATTTTGACTTTTTCCACTTCTTAGCCATTTTTCATACTAAATCCACAGAAATCAAGTTTTCGACGCGATAGAATATTTTAAAACCTTCCGATTGTGAATAAATAGACCAAATACTGATCTCTAGCGAGAAAAAATCCGATGTACATTCGATTTTTATAATCGTCTGGTTCAGAGATAGCGTGTATTACCTTTAATTTTAGCTAGAGTTTCCAAATTTTCCGAGATTCGACTTCTCGGGAAACGGGAAATAAAATTTTCATATCCCGGGAATTCCCGGGATCCCGGAAAATCCTAAAAAACGTGAAATACGTGCATATTATATTTTAAACCCGTAAATCACTGAAAAAAGAGTAAGAATAGAACAATTACTCTTTTTTCAAGTAATTTGTTTGTTTCTCTAAAAAATCTCTTGGCTTAATTTTGAACGAGAGGCTAACGAAAAAGTTTATAAAATAAATTAAAATTCAATGCAATAATAATAATCGTAAAGCTTATTCTTAACAAATCATATAACATTAAAATTTTATCAGGCATAAAAATATGAACTTCATTCATCATGTATTGATTTATGTCTTTGTTCTAAAAGTTTATCCATGATGTCGTCTTGGAAAACTATTGATGATCCAAATAATAGTGATCATTTACCTATTTCAATTGAATTTCAAAATCCTATGCATAACAAAATGCCACAAGAAGTACATGTTCCTGATCTATATAACAATGTGGATTGGATTAAATTTGCCGATTATGTATCATTTTCTTTGTATAATGATGGTAATTCATTTTCTGTGTTGGAGAAGTACAATCATTTTTCAAAACTTTTAACTGATTGTTTACATAAAGCTCAGAAAATAAAGGTTGTTCCAGGTGTTTTTAAGAGAAAGCGTCCTTCTTTTTGGTGGGATAATGAGTGTACTATTGCTTTAAAAAATAAATCTGCTGCATTTAAACTATTTCGTAAATCTGGTTGTAGGGAACATTATTTTTCATATCGGAAAGCTGAAGCATTATTCACTAGAATTACTAAATTCAAGAAAAGAAACTATTGGAAAACATTTGTAGAAAGTCTCGATAAAGATACTTCACTTACAAAATTATGGTCCGTAGCTAGAAATTTGAGGAATTATGATTGTACTTCTCCAAATGTGTTAGAATATTCAGAAGAGTGGATTGATCTATTTGCATCCAAAATATGCCCAAGTTTTGTTCCCAATTTTGTAAATTACAAAACAAGATGTGTGAATCATTTTCCTGATTTGTGTATTCCATTTTCTTTAGCGGAGATGAATTTGGCCTTATCACTAACCAATAATACTGCTCCAGGTATTGATAATATAAAATTCATTGTTCTTAAAAATTTACCAGATGATGGAAAAGAATATTTACTTTCGATATATAATTCATTTATTTCTCAAAATATTATTCCTTCTGAGTGGCGTTTTGTTAAAGTAGTAAGTATTTTAAAACCTGGTAAGGATCCATCTTTTGTTGATAGTCGAAGACCTATAAGCTTACTTTTATGTTTACGTAAGCTTATGGAACGTATGTTATTAAATCGTTTGGAACTGTGGGCTGAGAGTAATAACATATTTTCTTCTTCTCAATTTGGATTTCGAAAAGGTCGTGGTACTCGTGATTGTACTGCGCTCTTAGCTTCTCAAATACAACTTTCGTTTAACAAGAAACAAGATGTTGTTTCTACTTTTCTTGATGTTTCTGGTGCATATGATTCTGTTTTGATTGATTTGCTTTTCGACAAAATGAATAATTTAAAAATTCCTAACATGATTTCAAATTTCATTTACAATTTATTTTCTTTAAAAATTATGCACTTTTTCCATAATGGATCTTCAAGAACTATTCGTTATAGTTGTTTTGGACTTCCACAAGGTTCTTGTTTGAGTCCATTTTTATATAATTTATTTACTTCAGATATGGCTTCTATTATTCCTAATGGTTGTTATTTAATACAATTTGCAGATGATAATGTTTTATCTATTAGTGGGAAAAACAGAGAAATCATACGACATTTTATGCAACTTTCCTTAGATAACATTGATACCTGGGCACATAATAATGGTTTCACATTTTCTATTTCAAAAACAAAATATATAATATTTTCTAGAAAACATTCAATCACTAATATTTATTTATATTTAAACGGCTATGAAATTGAACAAGTTTTTGATTATAAATATCTTGGTATATGGTTTGATTCAAAATTAAATTGGAAGAATCACATTTCATATATTCAGAAAGTATGTTCGAAAAGAATAAATTTTCTCCGTACTATTACTGGTACTTGGTGGGGTGCTCACCCTTCTGATATGATAACTCTTTATAAAACAACTATTCGTTCAGTAATGGAATATGGATGTTTCACATTTGGTAGTGCTATTCAAACTCATTTTTCAAAACTAGAGAAGATTCAATTTCGATGTTTACGAATTTGTTTAAAATTAATGAGTTCAACTCATACTCAATCCATCGAAGTTTTAGCTGGCATTGAACCTCTTAAAATTCGTTTTCACAAATTAAATTGTAAATTTTTGATTCAATGCATTTCATACAATCATCCAATAATTAATACCTTGCAAACTTTATATGAAATTAATCCCACAAGTAAAATATTAAGTTCTTATATTTATTGTTCCGCGTTAAATTTAAATCCTGATAATTCTATTGGTTTTCATAATTACAATATAAATGTTCATACATTTCAACCACTAATTGATTTTTCTCTATATGAAGAGATGAAACAAATTCCAAAACATGAACATTCTCGTTTAGCTAATTTATTATTTGAAAGGAAATTTGAAGGCATTAATCGCAATCAGTTTTATTTCACGGATGGTTCTCTTATTCAAAATGTTGCAGGTTTTGGAGTATATAATACTGTGTTAGGTCATTTTTTGAAACTACAAAATCCTTGTTCAATTTTTATAGCTGAATTAACTGCTTTATACTATGCATGTAACTTAATTAATGATTGTGAACCAAATTTATTTATAGTATGTTCTGACAGCATGAGTTGTCTACATGCATTGAATTCCATTAATTTCAATTTCAAATCACATCATATATTTTTAGCACTCAAAAAAACGTTATTTGACTTATATTCTCGAGGATTTTTGATAAAATTTGTTTGGGTACCTGCTCATTGTAATATATATGGCAATGAACAAGCTGATTGTTTAGCAAAACTGGGTGTTGCTCGTGGTATAATTTATAATCGTAATATTTTTGCTTCAGAATACTATTCTAAACTTAAATCATTTTGTTTAGATGAATGGCAAAGTTCTTGGAATTCAAGCGACAAAGGTCGATGGTGTCATTCTATTTGTCCTGTAGTTAATTATTCTCCCTGGTTTAAAAATATAAGTTTTAGTAGAAACTTCATTTGTTGTTTTTCAAGATTGATTTCAAATCATTATATTTGTAACAGTCATTTATATCGTATAAATTTGAAGGATTCAAATTTATGTGATTGCGGTGATTTTTATGAAGATATTGATCATATTGTATTTGTATGTTCAAAATATGTCCTACCTAGAATTAAATTTGAGAATCGCTTAAAAAACATTATGAATTGTATTCCTGGATCTGTTCGTGATATACTTGGTAGCAAATGTCTTTCTATTTTGAAATTATTATTTGACTTTTTGAATGTAATTTCATATATTGTTTGATACTCGTGCATTTTTTTGTTTTGTTTGTTTATTTTCAGATTAGTACCATAATTTCGTGATGACCCTCCTTTATCCATATGATGTTGTTTCCCCTGGAAATTCATGCACTTGGCCCTGTTATGGTTTATGTCCGTTGGAGCCTATAGATTATATATTCATATTATAACGTTTTGGAAAAGATGAAGAGGTTTTGTGCCTCTTTGAGAAAGATTTTTTTTAAAATCACTCAAAGGGGTTTTTCCCTCTTCCAAATTTTTGTTAAATAAATAATAATAATAAAAATATGAACTAACTGGAGTCTCACATTGATAATATGACTATTACAGTGAACAAAATCCTTGCAACTTGATAAGCCCTTAATTTATAAAATAGATCTCTTGAATGATTTGCATTGCATACAATCTTTCGTGAAGAAAAACATATCGTCAAAAAATATGCATTTCATTAATAACTATTGTACGAATAAGAAAAAATAAACATTTAAATATAATTAGTGATCTAGTGAGGACGTTGGTTGATATGGCATGAACAATAATGATGAAGTGATATAAGTGAATAAAAACTGATTTTAAAACTATACCATTTATTTCCAGCTAGATTTTATATCCTTTGGCAAAAACGCGTATTTCGACCTTAGATCCATCTTTCGAGTCTAGTACCCGACACTTTGGACGGCCGTACAGTTGAGGTCGATATAGGGTAGGTGTACCAGTTATGGACATAGTGGTTCCCTATTTCGCCGTACGTGATTACTTTAATGCCTTCAAATTTTGAAAAATTTTGTGTGTTGTAGAAGTTAGATTTAAGATATATCTTGATGTTAAGACATTCAAAAAGATTTAAAAAGTAGAAGTTGCTAGAATTTTACATATGGCCAAATAGGGAACCACTATGGCCATAACTGGTACACTTTCCCTACTCGTTTCTGTCTAAGGATACAAACTCTAGTGAAATTAAATGGTTTAGTACGTTCGGGTTTCATTTACTTATGAAAAGTAAATTGTATTTTTTTTTTGTTTGAATATACATGGTCAATTTTTTAATGAAATATAATTTCCCGGGAACTATGGTATTCCCAGGAAACACGGGAATCCCGGGAAAGCGGAAACTATTTCCCGGGCAACGGAAATCCCGGGAAATAATCGTTCTGGTGGGCTCCGATCCCACGACTTCCAATACGCTAGACTGGGCGCGTTAACCAACTATGCCACAGAGCGGGTAAAGATTCTGCAGCGCAAGGCAGCGTCCATTTATTACGTAACGCTAAAATTGAAAATTTTTGACTCCCTTCCCCCCCTCCGTAACGCTTTTTGTATGAAAAATTTCAAACATTTGTATGAGCCGTAACGCTTGAGCCTACTCCCCCCCTCCCCCTAGTGCGTTACGTAATTTGTGAATGCCGCCCAATCGGTCAACCTGAAACCAAAGTCCGTCACAACCCCACACGACTCCGTTCATAACTCTACATCTCCTTCGGCTCTCTTATATGCCCAATCCGACGTTACCGTTTTTATCGTTATCCGTTCTGTGGCGTATTTGGTTAACGCGCCCAGTCTAGCGTATTAGGAATCGTGGGATCTGAGCCCACCAGAACGATTCCATTATTTTTCACTATTTTACATCTCATTTTATTCAAACTGTTTTTTGTGTCTACGAACTTCAGGTTTTATTTTAAATTGCAATTTTAACTGGGAAATATACTTTTTACCATGTACATGTAAGGTATTGATGTTTAGGGGCTGTGGGGAGCATTTAGATCAGGGTTGACCGCAACGTCATTTTGTGCGGTCCGCGAAGAGTTTGAAGACCCTTCTCATATTTGGCCCGTGGACTGTTCTACTAATTTAAAGCTCGGCTTATCTAATCTACACGCACAAGACGTGACACGAGACTGGACACAACACTTATTCTTAGCTTAGCTTAGCTTAGCTTAGACTGACTACACATATCAATGGTTGCTATTCCGTGATTGACCGAAGTCAGTGAAAATGCACAAAGAATCAACTAGAAGTTCGGCTGGGATTGGCCATAATCTTCTTCAGTGTGCATAATTCAGTGCCTCTATTTATACAGGGTCAATAACGGCGCCGGCCACGTCCTTGCAGTCAGGTGGGATTGGGGGAAGGAATGTTAGTGTGTAACCTTTGCTTTTTGGAGACCGTGTTTGCCTCTGCATCTCCACAAAGGCTACTGGGAGGGATGTTTGTTAATGGGGAGGATCGTTGGGTCATAGGATTCACTTTGATAAGCGATTAGACCATGATAAACAATGATTTGTGAGATATATACATACTTATACGTAAATATAATATTTTCATTTGATATGAACAATTTCTATGTAGAGGAAAATAATGCCGACACTTGAGGTGACGAACCATTCAAAGTTTGTTGAACAAATACCTAAATGTAACATTCCTACAGCTGTCAGGACGAAAGCATGTGTTATTATATTTTACTCATTTGAAAAGAAACAAAAAACTCGATTGGTTGGGACATCATAGAACACTCTTATTATTATGCCGACACTTACAGTGGCGAACCATCCAAAGTTTGTTGAATAAAGTGAACCTTTCGCAAGTCTACACTTGTAGTGTCGAACCATTCAAAGTTTTTTTTAATTACAAAAATAAAGGTATATAAAAGGTGTTCTGAAAAAAAAAATGTTAAACATAAATAAATCATGAATCAGAGTTTGTGTCGACACTCACAGTGACGAACCATCCATAGTTTGTTGATAAATCATATATTTTATAGATTAGAAATAGTAGCATGAAACGAGCTCACCAATTGATCCGTTATCCTTGACTGAGCAGCCACAATCCACTTTCGGCTTCACTCGTTTGCTCGGCTATAAAAAAGCACTCAGGAAAAAAAATAAGCGCGCGACCCAAAAAGAATAAAAAAAAAACTGTTCGGGCTTTCTTGACGCACTGCCCAGGAGCAAGCGTCAAGGTCGAAGGATCAAACAGAACTAACCGATCGCGGCACTTTTTCAGTTACTCCAACCGAACTCACCGATCACGCCACTTTTTCACTTACGAGACCGACGCGCGACATGTTTGATCCTGCCCTCGTCGCTTGCCCCGGGAAAAGCAAGTGTCAAGGTCGAAAGATCAAACAGAACTAACCGATCGCGGCACTTTTTCACTTACGAGACCGACGCGCGACATGTTTGATCCTGCCCTCGTCGCTCGCCCCGGCAAAAGCAAGTGTCAAGGTCGAAAGATCAAACAGAACTAACCGATCGCGGCACTTTTTCACTTTCTTCAACCGAACTCACCGATCACGCCACTTTTTCACTTACGAGACCGACGCGCGACATGTTTGATCCTGCCCTCGTCGCTCGCCCCGGCAAAAGCAAGTGTCAAGGTCGAAAGATCAAACAGAACTAACCGATCGCAGCACTTTTTCACTTTCTTCAACCGAACTCACCGATCACGCCACTTTTTCACTTACGAGACCGACGCGCGACATGTTTGATCCTGCCCTCGTCACTCGCCCCGGCAAAAGCAAGTGTCAAGGTCGAAAGATCAAACAGAACTGAGACTGGACACAACACTTATTCTTCTTACAAACATAAAAAGGATTTAAAAATTTACCTTTTTATCTCTGCAACCCTGTACGTACTAAATTCAACTTGAATACGTATTTTAGTAAACTAATTGCAATCTCCAGCTGTCGCTAGGACGTGGCCAGAACAACTCTCGACTGTTGAAGGATGTGTCAATCTTTTCTAACAGCCCAAGTTAATTTTGAAAACTCTGATTAGATAGCGGTCAAAAAGGGGATAAACGTTATTAAATGGCACAGGACGTGGCACCTACGATACATGTGTTTAACACTAGTCTAATGTCCAAAATTCAACCCTGAAGTTTTTCAAAAACATTTGGCTTGCTTCAGTTTATATTCCAAGCATTCAAAATTAAATAAAAAAATCGATTGCTGGGTGTTGATACAAACGGAATAACTTGTTGCATAAATCGGAATGTGACCTGTACTATTGATGAGCACTATTGAAAACTTTTGAATCAGCTCAGAAATTCCAAGATAATTCCATGAATTATAGTTATGTCGTATTCAAAACACCTCTGTAACACTGATTCGCGAGCAATTTATTGAGTAACTCTTGTAATTCATTAAGAAAACATGAAAACGAACAAGATCAATACAATGCAATACAACACAACTGCAAAGCGTAAAACAGTGGAAAATCTTTTGACTATGCGAGAGCCTGGCAGTTCATCATTACGTACAGCACCTGAAACACAATCAAAAATTTGTTCGGCAAGGTCAAATTTATCCACCTCAATCTTGTACGACACCGCTTGCACGATGTTTTTTTATGAGCGACATTGAATGCTGTCTTAGCTTCTTATGGTCAAAACATAGCTCACCGAAGATTTGAATCTAACTACTACTTCAATCACTTTTCATAGAGTGTCATCAGGCTCCTCCAATATATTGATCGAGATCTTATAATCTCTGAAGCCATTCCATTTAAAATGCTCTTGTTGAACGAATGCCCACATCTCATTTCAACGCAACCCATCACCATCCAGCACGTGTGTTGGATCGGAAACAAGCGAGCAATAAATTAAAACCACAATACAAAGTTTTCCAACTCGTTTCGATTGCCGTTAAAAATTAAATGGAAGAATAATATGCTGCCGGTTCGGATATCTAATCAATTGATGATACAGTTGAGACACAGTTTTCACTTCTCATTCTATTCTAGCGGTAATCTTAAATTGAAAC
Source organism: Aedes aegypti (assembly GCF_002204515.2). Taxonomy (NCBI): domain Eukaryota; kingdom Metazoa; phylum Arthropoda; class Insecta; order Diptera; family Culicidae; genus Aedes; species Aedes aegypti. Next base: position 176,389,661 of record NC_035108.1, on the reverse strand, counting down.
AGAAAAATTGGTTCCCCGTCAGCGTTACACAATCAAACATAGATATACACAAACATGCGCACATCCAAGCTCCATTGGATGCACTTGGGAACTCCAACCGCCCCAAAAGAGATCATGAATGATGATTGGTGCGTATGAGTTTCGGTTGGCCCCATTTTACTTCCTTTGAGGAGAGAGCTCGCGGAGCGATTTAACTGCTGCCCTGGACAGCAGTAATCGAAGAAGATGCGGATTATCCATTATTAGACCCGTACGATGGTAGCGGATCGAGTGTCTTCTTGTGGATCCGAATGCGTCAAAATTGAAGATGAAAGCCACAATTTACAATCAAAGGCATGGGACATGAAGCCCGAAATTGACTGCCAATGACAGTTGTTATCGATTCCGGTGGTAATCGTCAATGATGCAGATGTGGAATCGTCAATAGGCAGATGTTGAGGTGACCTATTTAGGTTTAACGTTTTGCCGCTTCAATGCAAGAAATGAGTGCAGTCTACGCACAATTATTCTGGTAGTTTTTGGAGGTCCAAAGAGGATTGTAGCCAGTGATGCAGCAGAATTCTGATTGCAATATATAGTCATGAGTACCGTCAGATGGGGCGACTTTTTGATTTCGGGGGCTACTTTGGACTTGAGAGTTTTTGATTTATTTGCAGCATGAATATTATTCTGGGCGATTCTGTGTTTTCAGCACTTTTATTACTCAATATGTGCTCTACAACCATACATGCATTTTTTTTGGAACAACATTTAAAAAAAATTCGGAACAAATATGCACAAGGTAGGGAGCCGGATCCTATTCTTGGCACTTTTGATGCACTTCAGCAGGTTTTTTTAGAGCTACAGAGCTCATATTTGGCCACAATATGCAGTACGACACTCCTTATTTCAGAAAATTCAGCCGAGAAAAACCCCCCTTGCCAAAGTGAATTATGGAAGTGCCCATATGGTTCTGCACCCTATTAACCATTTGCTATGTAAACATTGTTTGAATTTTTCGCAAATCGTGTAAATTTGTTGGGAGCAGTGTTTTAAAATGTCAAAATTATAATGCTTATGGCACCGTTTCATGTGCAATACAATATAAGTCACCGAGAAATACATTTTTTGATTACTTTTTCCACGTGGAAGGATGATATTGTCTGGAAAGGAGAAACCGATACGGAATTTCTGTATGCCAAACGTGAGTCGAGATTCTGCTGTCACGAACTGTCACTAAGAGCCGAGATCTTAAGGCTAAGTAGCGCGTCATTCGATTTAGCAGCAATGATGACTTTGCTGCTTGCAATTTCAAAGTGATAAAACTCAGTTTTGATAGTTTCTATTGGTTTGAAAAAGTATCCCTTACGCGCTAACGTGCATTGAGTATGCTGATAGGGGAAGTGGTGGTAAAATGAACAGAGGTGGTAAAATGAACACCGTGCCTTTTACCGAGAAAAAACAAATTTCGATGAATTTTTATCACGCACGGACGATTTAGAGCATAAATCTGTGTGTTCGGGTTGATACGTAGCTCAATTGAAGTGAAAATATCAACGAAAACTACGATTTTAGAAAACCACGTTTGAAAATTAGAACTAACGAAACTTTTAGCTCGGTAGATTTGGGATTTTTCAGTGAGGTGAATATCGTTATGATATGATGTCAAATCTGATACCTTTAGAATTCGTTTTGAATGGATTACAATCATTAATGGATGTATTTTCGGTGGGGTAATGAAAATTTTCATAAATATTTGTTTTGCTCACGTTTTTTGTGTGGTGTTCATTTTACCCACATAGTGCAGGTAAAATGAACATTTGAATCGCTTTTTGATAGCGATGAAAATATGTGAAAATTTAGATATTTTAGTCTAAATCCATGTCGATGCTATAGATTACATCCCTATTTTTAATGTTGTGCGATAGAACTACACAAATTCCTCGTTTTTATATTTTATAAACAAGATGATTTCCTTAAGGTGTTCATTTTACCACCCCTTCCCCTACTTTCTCAGCTGTGTCAGTGCAACCAACTGATTTTCTTTGATTTGAAATCATCAACGACACGTACAAATTTCAATGACGGCCTACTTCGCCTTAAACAATGGACAAACATGATACAGGCACGTAATTGATCAAAATATATTTTTGCATTTCATCAAAGGTGACAAATCGAATAAAAATCATATCATGCATGTTCAAAAGTAATGTCACTAGAGCAACTTTTATTCTGATTAAATATAAAGCATTAAAATCCGCAACTTTTTACTCTTTTCAATAAAAATGAAAATGAAATGCAAGGAAAACTCTGGCCCTTTTCCCATGTTTGACCGGTAAGATCGAAAGTACATATAAAAAGAAAGGTAGCGATTCTTATCAAGGCTGCCTTGATTTTTGTTGGTAAACTGGAGTTATCTTGCAATTTGTTGTATATTTTGTGTGTAATATCTATGCCTCCCTCGCAGATATTAGCAATACCGTGCTGCATCAATATCCGGACGCTTAAGGGGCACCAAATGTTCCACACCACACTCGCCAACGACTGTGCTGGCTGAGATTTCTATTGTGTGGGCTTCCAATGGGTCGCGATGTTCTCAAACGACCGGTTACGGAACATTAGTCCGTTGCTCGATAAATAGGGGAGCTGGGGGCAAGAAGGACACCTTAAGATACAAAGGTTTAAATCATGGTTTATTAGCACAATTTTTGAAGATTATTCCAGTGTAGGGGCAAGCTCACCTCTTGTTCTAAATGATGTTATCGATAGATTTCAAAAATATAAGAAACACATGATGATTTGAGATTTTTGAAAATGTCCCTTCTTATGAGGTTTTTAAACGAGGCATGGGGCCAGAGTGCCACTCGTATGGGGCAAGAAGACCACCAGAGCAAAATGCCACAAATTTTGTATATTATTATTTCCCCGCCTGAACGATGAATTGTAGAGTAAGTAAAGATAAAAACTGAGGGATAAAAGTTGACTTATAGTTAAAAAGTAATTTTACGAAATTAATTTAGTTTTCATCTTATTTGACTGTAACAATAATAGTAAAAATTTTCAGAAACCATTTTTGATGTTCAAGGTGGTTTATTTTGATTTTATTTAGTAGGAAACATTGATTGAATGCAATACTAAACAAGAAAAATTAAAGTTCATTTGATTTTATATGAGAAATTGCGGTGTCCCTCTTGCCCCATAAGACATACTGTTATTATACATGAAAAATTTAATGTCAAAAGGACTTTTTCGAAAAAAAATTCCTCACAGCTATATTAAACAATTGAAAATCATCAATACTGTGCGAAAAAATCAATATGTTTTTTATTTATTGGGAGTCCAACCTTGTTTTCCAGTCTTACATTCTTATAATATTTCGCATATTTTGCGTTGGTGAGTTAAAAGACATTTTTCTAATTTTTTGTACTAAACATTTTTAACTGTAATATTTACACAACCCTCAATTAGTACTCAATTCATACTTATCCTACGTTAAACATCAAAAAATTGATTTGAACTACGTGAAATTAGAGGTGGTCCCGGGTGTCCTTCTTGACCCATGTCCCCCTACTTGTTTTTAATTATGATTCGTGGTTTACGGCTAACCAGCCGAGTGGAAGTTTGACAACTACCGAAAAACTAAACATTACATATACTTTGCAATTGGATTAACTAGAGATCAGGGAGTCGTGAGTTCGATTCTCACCGAGAAGACGTGTAACTTTTTCGCAAAACTTCACATCAATTTGTCCATTTAATCCAATTGCAAAGTATATGTAATGTCTAGTTTTTCGGTAGTTGTCAAACTTCCACTCGGCTGGTTAGCCGTAAACCACGAATCATAATTAAAAACAAGTAAAAAACAATTCTTGTCCGTAAACCCAGACACGTGAATCAATATGCCGAACGCTCATGAATTAACATCTAGACAACGTTATTATGAAATTATTTAAAATCAACTAGAAAATGATTATTTCGGTAATGTCAAACATACTTTTGCTGTGTAATATAATATAATGTTTAATTAGAACATTTTTTTACTGCATTCATCACCTATTTGTGGTTCGACGATAAAAATGTGTTGCAGCACCTCAGAAACAATCGATTTTAATCAGTTTTCTGCGCAAAACAATTGTCTTATCTTCGATTACATTAATTTTCCAACTTAACTTTTAATGTTTCTCCTATATTCTTCAAAAACATTATTTTTCACTGCAAATATATTGCGATATCAATTTGTGTCCAGCTAGAGAAACTCTGGCTCACAAACCCGAACAGCGTCTTTTTGCTCTTGATTCAATTAATTTTACACCAAATAACTGTTTTCTCACAACATTTTTTTTAATTTACCATCGCATTAACTTTTCTGAACCAAAAAAACAGTGAAAATAATATCTATTCACACATTGAACCAATTCTGATACGTAAATTTGAAATTTCACAATATGAACTTGAACGATGCAGGAAAAAAGCAAAACTGAAGTTGCAAATTTATTTTAATTTTTAATATTTTTATGGCAAAGCTAACTAGATGGAAAATTATTGTAAAATGACGAGATAATTTTAAATCTAAAGATACGAGGAAATATAACAAGATTATTGTTGAATTTCATCGTTAAGTCAATAAATACTGATTAAGTGTCCGGATATTTGCCCCGTCCGGATAACGTGATATTAATGAGATTTAACCTTCCTACGGTGTTCGAGTCAATATGACCCAGAATGCACTTTCAAAGTGCCACAACTTTTGTTGGTTACTTATTACTGTTATAAAATTTAATGACTTTAAACCTTTTGTTGAAAAAGTTTCACGTTTGAAAAAAATATTGTAGGACCACTCTGAAGGGCTAGACGAAAAAAGTTACGTTAAAGGTGTTCGGGTCATATTGACCCGGATTTGACATTCAATTTTTTCGCAGTCGTTTTTTTCACCATATATAAATGGTTTTGTACTCAAAATTATTGTCAAGGCTTATATTTTGTGAATCTAGCTCAAAATATTTGTTTGGTTATAGTTGACCGCTCAAAACCGATGGCAAAGGGACTAAGGTTTGGCCATTTTTGCAAGAGCATTTGGTCGGGGTTCTGCTAAACCGCACCAACGTAAATTTTTTCAAAAATGAGTTATTTACACTAGAGGATTCAGATTATCATAACCTATCTACATTTAAGATATCGAATAATTTGAACCATCCCTCGTTGAGAAAATTCAAATTTTTTCTCTAGCAGGATATGTAGCACTGAAATTGTATCCAACCAGCGCGAACCATAAACCTTAGCTTGTCATTAGAGGTTATTTAGTATTCTGATTAAAGACGGCATTTTTTTTAATTCTTCCTTAAATATTGCTAAGTGGCCATTCCAGACAACATACAGAAACAACACCAAAGGATTTTAGTATGTCATAAGTTAACGGCTTTGTAAAACACAGTATTGTTTCGGTGGTGCTGTTCTAATATCATTGAAATTTTGTTCAGCCACACCGCACCAAGTACCATTTATAAAAAAATCGTGTTTTTGTATGAAGAAGAGATATCAACATTCGCAAGACGCTTACCTTCGCTTTATATATAATATGTCGATGGGTCCATGCATGAGCCGTGATGAAATAACAAGACATTTAAATTTGATGTTGTTTGAATAATTTGGAAGCACTTGGTGCACTTTAGTTGTTCAGAAAATGACGTTTTCACCTGTTTTCATCATCAAGCCTCCTAGATCAGATCGCGCACAGCTTGGTTCGAGTTATTCGCTCTCAACTCAACAGTTCTAAATGACCGAGAGGTAGCACGCCTTATCACCACTCGAAGGACACGAGTTCAAATCCCGATTAATATTTTTATACGTTGTCCCTAAGAAGGAGTTATATAAAATCAATCAACTTTCAGCTTTTATGACTATTTTTGAACAATAAAGCACAAGCAGTTTCATGTGGAATGATGAAACGCATGCCATTCTTGGTATCCACTTCACATAAAATTTAATAATCGTGAACTTGTTCAGCCAAAGTGTATTAAATGCGAGTAACTTGGTGCGCTCTGGCAGAACAAATTCATGTTTTTTTTCGATCAGCACATTCTTTAACTACATCATTATTGTCTTTTTCGAATCTTTGAATGCGTGAGGGACTTGATTCAATAACTCTTCTGTAGAAATAGATAATCCATCAAGAGAAAGTCGGTAGAATACGTTAGAATACGAATTGGCTTGTACCAATTCATACCACTACATTGTGGCCAGTTTTATGGAAAATTACAAATCTTTTCCGTTCACAGTGCATACACCCAAAAGTTGAAACCATCATTATAGGCGTTTTCTGCGTCTATTGATGGCGGAAAAGTGTTCTTCTGAGCGACATGACGTTCTTGAGCGTCTATTGATAGGCAGATAATCAGGTCATTGAGTCGAGCAGTTTTAACGGTACAAATGGGGAAGTACAACTTGATATGCTTTTTGCACCACTCATACCAACAAGCGGGTTTAGTGCTGTGGTAGAGAATTCGGTTCTCACGCTCATGACCATGGATCGATCCTGGTTGATGTCGCATGTGTATTTTATTTTCATGTGCGTGCATCACCAACACATGTATTAAAAAATAAAACTTCCACACATATGCCTTTTAAGTGCATGTATTGGAAGTATGGAAATACGCAAAAAACTGAAAGGGTGCAAACCAGATTCGAACCATAATCATCGTGTCGACTAGCACACTATTTATCTACTGCTCTAAACTTACTACTGAAATTATGAGTAACCGAAGTCGATGTGGTTTTACGTTTCATATGCATGATTGCTCATGCTATTGATAAACATGTGAACATGTGTTATCCCCAGCAAAATAAAGATATACAGTCAAATCTCCTGTAAAGCGTTAATCATCGTATGTTGAACAAGTTTAATGTATATTCATAATAATTTATCACCTGCAAGAGTAGCCACATTATCTATTGTAGAACTTACTTAAGGACTGTTCATTTTATAAAGTGGACACCTTGTGCATGCTATATCTCTATAATATATCAACAGAATCGTAATCGGTTTTCTGTATACAGTATCGTTTGACTATTATATTATTGCACGATGGTGTTATAACAAAAAAGCCATCAAAATAATTATAATTCACACGAATAAGGAACAATGTTTAAAATGGTCAAAGATTTTTGGTATGTGAAAAATATTGTTTAAGTTTGAAGAACATCTTTTCTAGGAAGTTTTTGTCGAAACTTCTTTGTTCTTCTTTGTAAGATCTTATATTTCCATATAAGAGGAAAATAATAGTATTACGATGCACAGAAAACCGATTATGATTTCATTGATAAACTAGCTAACCCAGCGTGGCTAGTTACGTTCCATAAGCATTTTCAAGCAAAAACCTCTTTCAAATATTAATAATGTTTATGTTCAATTGCAAAATGATGACATGGACAGAGAAATTTCTAAATATGCCATTGGTGTATGAATAATAAGCTGAGACACGCATGATATTTATGAACGCAAAATCGCCCAAATTTATGCTCTAACCATACTCCATTGTTATAGTGCCGTTATTCTGATCTGAAATAATTACAGCCTTAAATGCTGTTGTGAAATATTTCAAAAGTTCCAGAAGCTTCTATAAATAAGAGAGAAGAATCTGACTGAAAATTCTAGAATATTCTATTGAATCCCGATTAACCAGTGCTACAATTTCTGTATAGAAATTTGTGCTGCGATGGCGATCGTCAATGATTTAAAACGAATCGATTTGTAATTAGGGGTCTATCGACTAATGAATATATCGAGTCATCGAACAGGAATACTTTGGAAAGCTCTTTTAGGGGACCATTATAGTTACCATAAGAAAAATATTTTTATTTTCCCTTCATAAGTCGATATCGAACCATGGAACATCGACTCAAGAAGGTTGTGTAAATAAAAAAAAATAGAATATTCGACCCACAATCATGTTTATCTATCCTTTGCATATATCTTATTTGTTTTTGAACCTTATATTGAAATGACGAAACCCGTAATTAATCACATTTTCAACTTGCATCGGAATTTAAGTGCGGTCGAACAGCATAAAGTTGGTTTGTTTACATTTTGATTACCGTCCAAGTTCATAAAACCGGAAAACTACAATGATAAAAAGATCGTGACTTTTATACGAATTAGGAAGGACAAAGCTCCGGAAACTCTAGAACACCCTGTGCAATAGCTGTTATAGTGCTCCACAATTTGCAATAGGGTCCTAAAATGGTTAATGAAATCTTGTTTTCATTTAATAACACGAAAGATCATATTACTGCAACTACTTTAGCAATTTTTCTCGCTCAAATAACGGATATACCATATTAAAACTTTAATTTCAAAATTGGATTTATAAATGAACCTTGACACTTGAGATCATGTTTGACGTTCGCTTAGTCGACAAAAATATCACAGGGGTTTTAGTTTTAACACTGGGGTTGTTCCTATCTGACATTTCGGAAGGGACACGGAAAACAAAATACACCCAAAATTTGAGTTCAAATCAAGGAGTGTGACAAAATCTATAAAAACATAAAAAATGTTGTTTGTACTTAAACAAATGAAAAACATTAAAAAATTGAGTAAACAAGTGTTTTTGGCCTGAACGTAAGCGTTTGGCACTAAAATTGGGACAGGGCTTTAGGATCCTATTGTTATGTTGTAACATTCAAATGGACTTTTGTAGTGCTCTTAATTTGACTGTTGTTGTGCTCTTAAATTGCTGTTGTATGCTGCTCAATGAAACCTTTCAAAGCGTTACTGACAGACAGAAAACTCTGGGATTTTATATACATGATAAAAAAGATATAGCATAAACAAGGTGTCCTCTTTATAAAATGAATAGTCTTTAAAACATGAAAACTCTGTGGAATCTTTTGCTGGTGCTATTCAAAGAAAACAAGATCACGGTTCTACTTTCACATTGATAAAAAAAAATATCGATCCAATGCTGATGAATGCTACCCAGAATGAGCTGATTATAACAAACCGTGCCCCATATATGGGATTAAATTTTAACCATGGTTTTAGTATAATAGTAAAAGAGTTTTCTATAGATGAATCGATCATTTTGACTCAAGAACAACTTCTGCAAATTGGCTATGAGTTTTTGCAAGCAATTTATTTTAAGAATTATGGCACCGATATGTTGATTTTAGAACAGAACGTTCAGTGGGGAGATTGTAGTAAACCGTTTGGAGAAGTCAAGAGAACATATATACTGATTTTTTTTTATCATGAAATATATGAAAACAAAATTTCATTTTTATATAACGCAATAATCTTTTTTTATCATTTTTAATTTTGACTATCTATGAATTGTGATAGGAATTAGTTGTTCAGAACAAAATTTCATGATGGAGACATTTTCGATAAGAAAGTTTTTCTAAGAACAACTTATGCTGCCCATAAAGGCCCATATTGAAAAAAGTGGGCACTGAGAAAATAGCGCTCAAACTTTGAAGTTTTTCTTTCATACAAATGTTTATAATTTTCTTTTAGGGGCCGTCCATAAATAACGTAGCATTTTTCACTGATTTTTTACACCCCCCTCCCCTCTCGTACCGTTTCGTCACAAATGCTGATACTTCCCCTTGAAAAATACGTAACATATCAAGCACCCCCCCCCCCTTCTTCTTCTTCTTGGCATTGACGTCCTCACTGGGACAGAGCCTGCTTCTCAGCTTAGTGTTCTTATGAGCACTTCCACGGTTATTAACTGAGAGCTTTCTATGCCACAGTTGCCATTTTCGCATTCGTATATCGTGTGGCAGGTACGATGATACTCTATGCCCAGGGAAGTCCAGAAAATTTTCTTTACGAAAAGATCCTGGACCGATCGGGAATCGAACCCAGACACCTTCAGCATGACTTTGCTTTGTAGCCGCGGACTCTAACCACTCGGCGAAGGAAGGCCCCCCCTTGGGTTGCTCCTGCGGGGGCGGGTGATGCGTTCAGGATCGAACGTGTTACGCGTGGAGTGCAGTGAAAAAGTGTATAGTATTTTACGGAAACCCCAGTGCGGCGACGGAGAAAAACTGCTTCACATCCTGGTAAAATCGTTCTTTATTATTGTTTACTTTACTTACTTATTACCAATTCAAACTAAATACGTGCCAGGGTCGAAAATATAATTTTCGATTCGGGAAGTGTAAAAACATTGCATATATCCATTTGATATCTGGATGTTTTTATGCGGGGCTTACTGTAAATGAAAATGACCTCAGAATGTGTGTGTATTTACTGCCATTCTTGAAATGGGTCGTTGGAATTTCAGTAGAGCTATCACCTTTCATCTCCTGGGCTAAAATTGTCTGCAGATATAAAGATATCGAAGGGTATCATTAAATACATGCATACAATTTTCTTCCATAAAAGCACTGCCGGCCAGTGGGAGGTGGATTGTATCACACACACACACACACACACACACGGCGAAGGAAGGCCCCCGAAGGAAGGATTGGGTTGAAAAAAAAAATTAGAATTCAGAAGTTCAATACAAAATTTGATATTAATTACTGACTAAGGATAATCTAATCTAACAGTTTGATATACAGTAGTGCTCAGAAGTAATTTGGAAAACAGTTTCAAATAAACACATTTCCTGTTACATAATTTTGGTGTCCAGTTTCATATAGGCTAAATTGTATTACTTTTGCTGTTGTTACCAAGACAAACAAGTTTACTATAGAAAATGTGAAAAAAAATTGATTGGATTGATGAAGCTCGTTATTGTTGAGTTAGGGTACAATATATTTCTAGTTTATTTTTAGTTAGAACAGAAATTTCGTTATTAGAGGATTGTTTTTTTTAATTATTCTTTGTTAGGAAATAGATTTCAATGAAAATTAACAATAAAATATATTAATTCGAAATGAATTATTATCCAAATTCAAATCCATTTGGCAATCAGTGGCCAATAGAAAAGATTACACTTGATATATTTGGAATGTTTGGAATTTTAGCGATTATTATACAAATTATTTACCTCTATTAATATTTCAGCTGAACTTCATTATCTTTCTTCATAATAAAATAAACCTACAGTGTAGGTCCTACACAACCTATAATGAAACAGTTAAATAATAAGAGAAATTGATTACTGCAGTTACTCCGATGATTCTGAACGCATTTTTTTACGTTCTTTCGTTTTATTATGTCACAATAATTTTTGACGTCCAATAACCTAATGTTTTAATAATAAATTTTGCCTTCTTTTAAAAATAGGTTGTTCTTTATATAAGTGGCGTAAGCTAAGAAAGTTAATGCACACTTCATCGCTGTGTTCCTTTTCCTGGGATGGGACACAGGTATTTCCCCCGTATGTCCTGGCTCTAGTGCCTAGGCTTAAGCGCCATTACTCGCTCTCTGAAACGAAAAGAAATTTAAATCTGATCCCTCTCCTATTATGCTGTGAATTCAGATATATGTGTAAAAAAACCCACAAAATCATCACATTGAACAAAAAAAAAGTATTTTGAAATTTCTCACCAAAACTGCAACTCTGCATCAATTCTTATGTAGCAGAAACTAAATTTGGGGGCAACATGAATGACACATGAATGTTTTATTATCTTACCTGAATGTGTCTTCGATCAAACACATACAAACTCTAAGTTTTCATAAACAAAAACTTTATTACCCGTTAACGGTAGACTAAATAATGCAACGTATGAGAAAAAAATGAACATTTTCTGTTCACATCAAATATGTAAACTGATCATACCACACTCTTTCTTCTTAGAAGTTTTGTCGTATCATAGCAGGCCATAGCATTTAAACAAAATATTAAATTCTCCTAGTAAGCCGACAAGTCATCACAGTAAGTTTCCTTGGAAACACACGTATTGAGCAAAATCAATTGCATCAAATTTTTCATCTTCCGGCTGACAGCGTGACACTTTTTCGATTGTCAAGGCTGTAGTAGCACACTCTGCTGAAAAAAGTGATTTATTTTCACTACACATTTGTTCAATCCAATCTTCCTTAATTAGATTTCATAATTTCACTTCAATCAATTTCCTACGTGACTTTTACACTTAGATAAAATTTAGTAAATCTAATACATAAACATTTTTATATATTACTGATTTATCAATTCTTGCAAGCAACGCATTTAGAATGATCATTACTTTAGAACCTGCTAATATTTCTTTATAAATAATTTTATAACAAACACATGATATCTATTCGAGATATGTTGAAAAAAAAACATTATTTTAATCAATTTTCCATTCTTTTGATAATGTTTTTGATGTACACTTTCAAAATTTCAAAATTTTTACTTCTTTTACTAAGTAATTTTCTTCAAGTGTTTCGTTCCAACTGGGACAGAGCTTGATCCACGGCGAAATGTTCTATGAGCGTTCCCTTTATTATTAACTGCGAACATTCTTTGCCTATTTACTATTTTTAAATATGTATATCACAACAAGCTCAAAGACACCCTATTTTCTGGGATGTAGAAAAAATTATTGTTCGGAAAAGATCTTCACGAGTTTTATTTAGTTATGCGGCTTGGCAAACCTCTGAACGAACACCAACACCAAAAAATCCACTTAAGGGTATAAGAAATCATTTCGTGACGCGTTCAACATTATTTTGCGATTTTGTTGTGCACATAAGTTTTTTGAGAATTATTATTTATGTATATCAATTCCAAAAATATAGAAAATCTGGCTTTGGTGTAAAATGTTGAGTGCGATAATTAAACCTTATTGTAATTTCTGTAAATTCCAGTTAGGTACTATTGCATCTTCTTTACAAACAAAAAATATAACGGTAAATGTAAATGACTGCTAATAAGAGCGGTTTCAAATTTAAAAAAAGTTTGAAATTCCAATCCCCATATCTTTCTTAGGGGTCGTCCATAAACCACGTGAACATTTTTCCTGACTTTTCAGTCACCTCCTCCCCCTCGTGCTTTTGTGTGGTTTTGACGAATAACCCCCCGCTCGCCCAATGATCATGTGTTTCTTTTGTTCATGAATGAAACCGAAATTTGAAAAATGGGAGAAGAGATATTTATGAATTGGTTTGCTATTAGTAAGCGAAATGTGAGATTATAGTGTGATAAACTTCTGCAAAAATCCCTAACAAAATTAGCTCATAAAAGATTTGTTTCTACCGCAGTGTTCCTTATTATTGTTTGAGGAATTAGTTTTCACTTAGAGATAATTTTGTATTAACATTACAGTACTAACATGTGGGGAACATTTTTTTCAAATTTTGTCAAAGTAATTTCCATAGAAATCTTAATCGTCTTCTTATCGTTGTTGGTAAAGAAGATATGAAATATTGAATTTTAAAACTTTTTTTTTTAAATTTGAACAATCCGACTGCTAATGAAACCTTTCAGGTTTAGTTGATGGTGGAATTTTCTTTGAAACACAAATGGGTGGACCGTGGTCTTTGGCTAGATACCCCCTCCCCGCTAAATGATCACATGGTTTATCAACGGCCTCTATTTTGATAAGTAATTGTTAAAAGATACATAAAACATCCATGTCGTGATAATTGTTTCACTTCTAATATTGCGAAAGAATTACGGTAATCCAGTTTGCTGTATGCACACTTAGATGTTTGATTACAATATTACATCGTCAAATGAATCGAATCCCACAAACCCTGGATCTCCTACTTCGAGGAGTCTCATACCGTCCCCAACCATGCGACTAATAGGAGACCAAAATGTAAATAAATGAAAAGTAAATCAATCACCAAACGTCAACGATAAAATTCTGCTTATAAAACGCCCGACTGTTATAGTCAAGTGTGTTTATTTGTTTCTCCCTAATATATTACCCAATACAACACGCACGGCATGAAATTCTATTTCCACTGCAAATGTATAAGTCATTGCCGATAATATAGATATACAAACATATAGATGTTGACTCTGGTATAAGTAAGAAATTCCCGCAGCACCGCGTTGGTACTTTAAATATATTTATAGAACATATCATCTCACCCCTTCTCGCACTTGGCTGTCCAACGGGTGTTGTATTTTGCTCTTCTTGCATGTTGTCCTCCGTAACAAGATGGTTCTATTTTGTGTGATGTAGAGTACTCCATACATGAGATAGTATGATGGGCGAGTAGTGTAGGTTTAGGTTTAAAGGATCCAAAGGTTGCGGTTTCGAATCCAGTTTTTATAATATTTTTTTTGTTTTTCATATTTTGGTTTCTAAGGCAAATTTCTTGTGGCGGAGCCTTGGGGCAATCGGGTATATGGGGTAGCAGCCAACAAGGGAAGGTCACGATGGTGTTACACGGGGTTTTCAACCGGACTATTTTTGTTGGATTCAACATGTTGAAATATGTAAAACCCCAAAGCCTTTCGGGTGATGAGCCAGGCAGATGTAGTATGTTGTTAACAAAATGTTAATAAAATCTTAAATTTGTTTTACCAAATTAGGATGATAGAAGAAATGAATGTAATGTTTGGAATGATACTAATAAAGAAATTAAAAAAAACATGTACATCGTAATGTTCTGAATGGCTTCAACGGATGACGCATGAGTTTGGATACTAAGTTCAAATAATGACTTATTCAGTAGGTACAAGAATGTTGACACTTTTGACCGGGTTAAATCCGCTCGATAAAGGTAATAAATACATTATTTAGAAAAGAGATAACTTAACTTTATATAAAATGAGTAGTATAAAATCGGTAAAATAGAATGATGTTTGATTTTGGATGATGTTATTACTTTTCATAAAAGTAACATTGTTGCTAAATAAATAACTTAACTCAAGAAAATTGTTTTAAAAAGAACAAAATGTTTATTATTTGTGTGTGATTTTTTGTGTATTCATACACTAACAAAAGAGGCCATTTGAAATTACAGATCTGACTGTTATTTTTTTAGTTTCAGTTCAGTCATTTAAAACGACAATATTTTCACTTGTCCCACTAGTTTCCAAATTTTTCAATATTTACCTTGAACTTTGGCACAAACATTAAATTTAAATATAGCATAGATTTAGTAGGAAACAATCTGAAAAATATAGTAGATCTTATTCATTTTATTTTTTTTTTCAGAACCCTCTCTATACGATTTCCTTTACCCATTTGTCACACGGTACCTTATTTCGATAGTCACTCAAGCAAAATGATTATCTAAATACAGGGACCGGAATCTATTATGATAATTCGTCACAAGATATCGGGTTGAATTTCATATATTTGCCTGAAGAACCAAAAAATAAAATCAAAATATATCCTCGCGCTTATTCAGATTCGAACCAAGGACCTCCCGATTTATAAACCAGTACTAACTCCACGAACTTATCGACGCTCGATGTGTGATGTGACAAAAGCAATATATAAAGCGTTTTATATTGCAATATTCATTCCATTCCTCTGACATGTCCACCATCCATTTGCCGCGTGACCATTTGCCTAAGTGTGCGTTTCCGATGCCATCATTCGGCTTCGGATTGGTTGTGCAATTGTGTGGGTCGGGCATAAACATTTAGATTGCTCGAATTTTCAAGTCCAATGTGCTCGATTTCAATTGACGGGTTTGCCCGTCTACGCTTAGGAGGCGAATTTTACCATCAATAGGTGGATTTTGCACCTAATACGCTAGGAGGGAAATCCGCCATCCGATTTATTTTGGGTGTACACATTTGTGACAAACATTCCAACATGTATGGCGATGATATGAACCCTTTTTTTCCTTTTTTTTCTTTGTTCTTGGAAATCATGAAACACATTCAGCCATACCGAACTGAAAACCATTTTCTTCAATTTTTGTTCAGCCAGAGTGAACTGAGTACCTCTTGATTTGAAATCAAATCTAATTAAATGGAAAATATTTGATGATTTTTTTGAGTATTCTATCTTGAGTTACTTATTGGACCCTATTAGTCATATGTGAACGGTGAATTTTTCAAAAGAGTCATTTGCGATTTACTCGCAGATGAGTGAACTTTAAAGTTTAATATCTCAAAATAATGCTTTTGGCACTTGGTGCGGTTTAGCAGAACCCCGACCATTTGTAAGAGCAATATACATTTGTTGTGAAATGTGAAACATAGTATTTGGTCTAAATTGTATTGAAAATGGTATCTAATCAACCGATTAGTTGTTACCAAGTGACCAAGGGGCCAATTCAGGAGGCCATTGAACGGTTCTGGAGTAGTGGCCAATTTATGTTTTCGGTGGAACCAAGCCATGCGGCACATCAAAATTTGCAGAATTTTATAGCAAATTGATCCAAGACGTTGCTATCAGAGCATGGCAACATTGTCTATATGGTTTCCCATCGCAGATACTTGGGTTCCCTAGGGGGTCCTGGGAAAGTGGCCAATTCATTCATATGATAGAATCATGTCAGGCGACCTATCAAAATTTTCAGAAGTTCATACAGATGTTCCGGGAATTCTGGAGAAATGATCAAATAATTCATTTGATGTAATAATATCATGCGACACATCAAACTTTTCAGAATTTCATACAGAATCCATGAGATGTTCACTTAGTCATCTTGTTCAATGTTGGTCAACACAGTGGTTCCATAATAGGTTCTGGGATTCCCGAAAAAGTGGCCAATTCATAGTTTGATAGCTGATAAAACTGCCTAGTGTGGTCAGTGCCGTAGCGTGCTATTGGCCAGGTTGGCACCCGCCAAGGGCGCCAGCCTTTAGGGGGCGCCAAAACGCGTGCCATAATTTGTAAAATTTTAGAAGAAACATATTTCATTAGGGGGTCTCTCGAAGAGACAGTTAAAAAACTCTAAATATGACAATGCAAATTATTGGACCTAGATAGTCCTAGCGAAAAACGCGCAGCTACAATGAGGGTTGTTAGTTCAAAACCTATATTCTCCTGGGCATAGAGTATATTCGTGCTTGCCACACGATATCCAATCCAAATGCAAAAAATGGTCAATTGGCAAGTATAGCTTTCAGTGAAAACTGCGGAAGTGCTCATAAGAACACCACTTAGTTTAGTTTTATTGGAACATGACGTAAAGATTTTTTAGCAAGTTGAAATAAAACTAGTCTCTGATAAAATATTTTTGTGAAGACATTTTCTACATCCTTCCAAGTGATTTTTTTGCCTTTATTGGTTGCTCATTCCAATAAACCATTCCTCTCACAAAGAACGAGTCACCATACATCCCTCATTTATCTGAAAAGCAGGCTCTGTCCCAGTTAAGACGTAACACCAGAAAAACAAGGTGAAAAATTAGAATTTGAAAAAAGTGTTACTCATTTGATTTTAATGAAATATTTTTGACACAAAAATTCAAGTTAAGGCGAAACAGTTAAGAAGACAAATGAAATATTGAATCAAAACTTTAAAGCCACAAATCTTTTGAAAGAAGCCGCGAACAACAGTGAAATTCTAATTTAAGTATTTTGTGCACTACTTAGCAGAAAAAAAGTTTGGTCAATTAATTTACTATTTCTTCAGTAAAGTGCCTTTAAAACGGTAATTGGGGTAAATAAATTTCGACAATAATTGGATTCTGAGCTGATTCACATTGAAGCAGTATACTGTAGCATATGTATCATGAATGTGGGTCTTTGACAGAATACCATGCGAGTTTTTGACAAAATTTTAAGTAGGATTCCTAGTCAGCTTTGGTGGGCGTTTTCACGTGATTCTGAATCGAATAGCATCTTATTCAAGAATCAGATCGAATATTCAGAACAATCCTCACAACATTCCGAATCAAGTTATTAAAAAAATATTTGACATTGATATGAGAACAGTAGTGAAAAGCCATAATACAGTTAACACTCCCTTACTCGATATTCCGTATCTCGATATCGAGTTAGAGAACCATAGTAAAAGTTGGTTTTCATGGCTAACTCGATGGTCCCTTAGATCGCAGTTGCACTGGTTTTGTCAACCCGGGAGCATCATGACAGCTGCAGTACAACGTCAATGTACCGAAAAATTTTGGTCCGTGGTACTGTCAAACTCAATGAAATCATGGAGTGTTCTCAAAATAGGGCGTAAACTAGAATTATGCTTGATGGACATAAAAAAAGTTTTACATATTTTGTTTGGCATTTGTAACATCATTATAAACGAGTGATCACCAAATAGCGATTCTCTAAAAGGATTTGTACGGTCATCGGGAAGATTTTGTATGGCCCACGAGCGAGTTTTGAATAGTGGTGTGATGTGGTCCGCATGCTGTAAGTTGCTTATAGTAACCGTTCCTTTGTTTACGAAATTATTTTTTGACCACTTGGCAATTCAAAGCAAGACAAATTTGTTAGGGATCGTTCAAATATTACGTTCAAACACAACAAGGAGAGGTAAGGGATATTTTGTAGTGTTTCGGTCTATACAATAAATTGAAATTTTCCATATAAAACCTGTTACTTCAGGGAAGGAGGGGGTTTAAATTGGCAAATTTCTTCGTCACATAATATTTGAATCATCCCTTAGATATTTACGATAATCATCAATTTATGGGAAATTGACTGTAGTTATAAGCTTGAAATCAATCTAAGATTATATCAACTCGCAGTACATTTTATTTTGCGGATTTGAACACTTTTTTTCTCATACTCACCACCAGATGTCTAAGTTTCAATCAGATAAGCTTATTGGATGAAGTATCCCGCTTTTACGAACGCTAATATCACCAAAAATTAGCCCACTTTTACAAAAAGGGATCTAGTGATCTGGCGTTTGACTTGGGTCGCTTGATATGGACTTATCCACCGGTGCACTAAATTTACTCAGTCCAAGAATTTTTACACTTGATCGAAACACGTGGGAAGCATCTACGTGACCCGCTAAAACGTCAAAATTCTTTAACTGAGTGAATTTATCACACCGGTGGACAAGTCAATAGGATAATATTTTCAAAGCTGAACGATCACTTCGACATTTGGTGGCTAGTAGGAGAACCGTCATAAAAGAGATTGAGTTGAGACCGCACCGTGTGCAGCATAGGAAAGTTTGCTCTTTATATTTTATAATATTACACTTTTTCTCGGAATAGTTATGTTGTAGACGATCAGAGAGCATTGAAAAACCTGATAAACTTTTTTTCCTTCGAAAATGTACAGATCCTACAGTGCTCATGTACGATTAGTGGGATAAAATTGGAAAATTGGTGTTTGGCTACATAGGTTATAAACCTCCGGATTCTTTGTTTGTGGTTAAATTTGTTATGAAATCACGCGTATCGCAAGAATAAAGGGTCGAAATGATTATGCCAATGGAAAATAGTTTAATAATTAATTGATTATGAGCTAATTTTTGGGTAAAAAAAAATGAATTTTGGACGTAAACAAACATTTTCAATGACATTTCTCTCCTTCTTCCCTAGCGACCTCTATGATGGTGGCGCATTAAATTTGCCTATTGACCGGAACAAAGCCAAACGTCAATATGTTGGATCCCTACCAGAAAGTAAGCTAACTTTTGGCGGCCATTACCGCTTTTAAAAAGCTGGATAGTTCAGCCAATGGACTTATCCACGGTCTACTTTTCTTGTTGATTTTTTCCGATCTAAATATGTTTACATAAAATAACATCCAAGCCAACACGAATGTTCATCGGATGAACAATGCGTGGATGAATGTGCAACGAAATCATTTATTTTTCTGTATACATCGCCCGCTGTAAAGGTTTTCTTCACGCTGAAAGTTGCAGCGTGACGTCATCGTATATTAGTTCATAGGCTTATTTGATTGAAACTTAGACCTCTGGTGGTGAGTATGAAAAAAAGTGTTCTAATCCGCATAGAAAAAAAAACTGCAAATAAAAAAATATCACTTTTCGACTTGATTCGATCTCCAATAAAAATATAAGGACACCGTCTCCAGCCATTTAAGCTGCACGGAATGTAACTTAACACTAGACAATGGATAAGGATGCTCCAGTGGCACAATTGAGAAACATTCCTGACGAAAAGTTTCAATGGCTGGAGTGGGAATCGAACCCACACCCAATGACACGATGATTGTACCCCGTTTGGCATAAAGTCGTTTGGCATAAGGTCGTTTGGCATAAAGCCGTTTGGCATAAAGTCGTTTGGCATAATGATCGTTTGGCATAATGGCCGTTTGGCATAATGGCCGTTTGGCATAATGATGGATTTAGAATAAATATCGGCATTTTTAAGCATTTACCAAGATCAACACCACCGAGCCCATAGCAAAAAATGTTGGTAGGTTCTTAACAAGCGTGGTGTTCGTTCAGAGATTTTCCAAGCTAAGAATTTCAAAAATTGTTGTGTGACATTAGAGAGCATTACTGAATAAAACTCTTGACGGGTCTCTACATCTCAGAACATAGAGTATCTCTGAGCTTGTTGCGATATACAGTCGACTCTCCACATCTCGATGTTCTACATCTCGATATCTCTCCTTATGTCGATGGTTTCATAAGTCCCTTCAGTCTGCATACATTTTCACTCTCCATATCTCGATATCCTCATTATCTCGATATCTCCATATCTCGATGTGTTTCTGTTGATTCTTTGTTCTAAATTTTCTCTTCGTATGTCGATATGATCTATATCAAAGGTTACTAGACCAATGTTTTGGGATTTAAAACAAATTAGGAGCGCAAAATGACGTTTGTTTGTTTATTACTTTCTTGGCAACGGAGTGTTTTTCAATCCAGTATTCATCAAAAATTTGTTCTATGTCTCAATCTCTCCCTATCTCGATGGTTCCTTCGATATCGAGATGTGGAGAGGCGATTGTACATATTTGAAAACAGCAAATTGGCAAAGAAAGTTTGCAGTTATTCATCAAGGGAACGCTCATAGAATATTTCGCTGCAGATCAAGCTCTGTTCCAGTTGGGACGTAACACTCGATGAAAATTACTTGATAAAAGAATGTTTTTTTTTTTTGGAAAATATCAAAAGCTCTCATTCAAAGATCTATCAATGCGACTTAATGCAAAAATAGCCTATATACGAGAGCAGATTATTTTTCGTTTAAAATGTTTAAGGCTCTAACGCAAAAAATCTTTTCACAGCATAGCTCAAATGAACAACACATCTTTTTTCAAAGAAAATATTTATGGCAAAACTTTTCAACGGTTCAATTTAAATTCTAATTTTGGAAGTGTACATCAAAAATATCGTCTTTTATCGAGAGGAGAGAAGATTTATGATTGAAATAATATTTTTTTTCCAGCATATCTTGGAAGGAGATCACGCGTTTGCCCCAAAAAAGTATATGTGGAATATTGGCAGGAACTAAAGTAATTATCATTCTAACAACACATCTGGCAAGAATTGATAAAACAGCAGAATATAAAAATGGTTAACATTTAGCTTTACTAAATAATAAAATTTAAAACAGTATAAATATAAAGAACAGCCTATTTTTAAAAGAAGGCAAAAATCATAATTAAACCAATTGAAGAATGGACGCCAAAAATTATTGCGGCATAATAAAAGAGAGAAGGAGGTATTCTGTCATTCTCGGCTATACACATGTTGGCAAAAATGCTGAGGACGGTAAAAATCGAAAGAACCGCCAATTAAATAAAGAAGGGTGTATATTAGATGGTCAGTTCGTTCACCACCCTGACATGTATAAAGTTACGACAATTATGAGTGCTTAAAACTTTTCGGGGGAGTGGGCTAGTCGGGGAAACGGGATATTCGGGGAACTGGCGTTCGGGGAAAAGTAGCACAACCCATCGAAGTAACTGCAGTAATCGATTTCTCTTTTCGCTGATAATTTGAGCAGATCAATGATATCGATTGCCGCCCTTTTGTCAATTAGAAACAAAAAAATACTTTAAAAATATAGCTCCAAAGAACAGCTTATGCATAAAAGAAGGAGACATTTATTGAAATTTTAAATCAACAGTTTTTATACCCATAATTTTGGTAACGTCTTATTTAGAAAAACAAAAATAGAACAATCAAAAGAAGGGAAAATTTGTGCTTAATATATAAAAATCTTCAGTACAAAAATTTGTTCCAATAGCGAAACTCAAAATAAGAATTAATACTTGAAAGAAGGGTATTTTCTGGATAAATAATAAAATACTATCGACAATAACTTTCCTAATATGCTTAAATTTACTCGAGAGTGAATAATTGTTGAATAAAGTGTCTTTTATAATTAGTTGACTTCAAAAAAGCCTGATGTCATCAGAAAGATGCAATTGCAACGTAAATACGAAATATTGAGAAATTCTTGGTTTCAGACTCATTATGCCAAACGACTATTATGCCAAACGACTTTATGCCAAATGACCATTATGCCAAACGACCTTATGCCAAACGGCATTATGCCAAACGACTTTATGCCAAATGACCTACCACCGACACGATGCGCTTAAATGCCTAACGACACTAACCGCACGGCCACGAGGCTCACAAAATTTTATTTTATTTTACGGCCAGCGCTTTCTTTTGAGGGCATAAAAGCGATCCACAAATCAGTTAGGCTGTATTGTAAGTAATTTCTTATAGATTACTTTTCCGCAAAACAAAGCACTAACACGTCATTTAATCTTTTCATCGAACGAATTGGTACGCTCTTAAGTTCATTTGGTGCTTTTATTAAATTTATTTCCATTGGCAGACGAAAATATCAGACTCGCCCTTATTTCATTTCATTCCATTCGTTGTTTTGCACCCGTCAACAACGAAACAAAATTCCGATCTGCCATAGTGAAAAATTGTGCCGGCAGCGGTGGATGGCCCCATTGTTTACGTTGAAAGTAGGTACAGGAAAATTGCGTTATCTGTCACTTCGCGGGGGGGTTGGGTTTTGTATTCTGCTACTCGATACCTCCCTAACTCGATGGTCCCTTCAATATCGAGTAAGGGAGAGTTAACTGTACTAAGTTTTACTCTATTGGACAAGAATTTAAGAAACTTAAGCAAAAGTATATGGGTCAGCAATTGTCAACAAGCATTTCTTAGGGAATATACACTATACTGATATTTCAATAGATCCCAGTAGTCTTAACAGGAAATGTATTAGAAAACTCAATAACTTCCGGGCTATCAGATAGTCCTCCTGAGAATAAAATTTGGTTTACTGTGTATGACTTCTTACAGAACTTTATCCCATCATTGAATGTCTGTATACAAAGTTTTAATAAACAGCAATATCATAATCCTTGAGAATTTTGATGAACCATTTTTACAGAAGTCGCACTAGAATTTCGTGTATTACAGGTAATATAATGCTTTCTTAATATGTTTAAAAACAACTTGAGCTTCAAACAAGGAGCGCTCAAATGTGGGTTCGCCAAGGGCGCCATGAGACCACGCTACGGCTCTGAGTGTGGTACATCGAAATGTTCAGAATGTCATAGAGAATTTATCAAAGATATTTTCAGTTATCTAAAGTAACATTGACTCCCTAATGGTTCCGTAACAGGTTCCGGGATTCCGGAGAAGCGGCCAATTCAAACATTTGATAGAACTGAGACGTGTGACACATAAAAAATTGCAGGATTCCATAGAAAAATAATCAGAGATAATTTATGTTACCTAAAGTAACATTGGCCACCTAGTGGTTCTGTAACAGGTTCCGAGATTCCCGTATAAGTACCAAAACCAAAAAAAAATTGTAAAAGCTGAGCTGTGCAATACATCAAAAATTGTTGAATTCCATACAGAATTCATCAGAGAACTCTTCAAGCATCGAAAACAACATCGGCCATACAGTGGTTCCGTAACAGGTTCCGGGATTTCCTAAAATGTGACTAACTCAAACATATGATAGAACTACAGAAATTCTCAGAATTTCATACAGAATTGATAAGATAAATCTTCAGTTATGTAAAATAAAATTGGTCACTTACTAATTGGCCCTGTAAAAGGTTTCGGGAGTTCCAGAAGACAACCAGAAGTCGCATTTACGTAAAAAGTCGTTTACTTGTGTGGATCACACCCGCACAACATGGTGAATGAAATCGTTTGATTGATAAATTTCCTCGCATAGAACGCTATTTACTGAGTGCATCAATACATTTTGTTTCGTTCCGTATAAACGTACAAAGGAAGTCGAATCAATCCGTAGCAGCTGTCAAATCAACTTTGTTATCATTAACTAAGTCGTATAAGGTTACAGATTAATTCGTTATAAAATCTGTACACTCGCATTGTATGTCAATTTTCATCATATAAATTATCGTCTCCACTTTTGTACGCATAAGGCTTTTTCACGACATCTTTTACGGAATCTTTGCTCATATAAGCATCGCATAACGCAAGAGGTGATTTCGTTATATGTACGTTCTGGTTGTCTGGGATGACCAATTCAAGTAGTTGATGGAACTGAGCCTTGTGGCACAACATATCTTTTAAATTTTCTTGAGCAGTTATCTGCAGTTGTCTGCAGTTATCTCAAATGAAATTGCGAACCAAGTGGCCTCGTAACAATTTTCAGGATTCGCGGATAAATCAACAATTCAAATATGTAATGGGACTGAGTGCGACTCATCAACATTTGTAATTTCATAGAGTATTTATCAAGGATGTCTTCAGTTATCTAAAATAACATTGGTCACTCAGTGGTATATAAAGTTAAAATTTTATAGAGAAATAATCAGAGATGTCCACAGTTATCTAAGATAACATTGGTTACTTAGTAGTTTTGAGAGTAGGATAAATGACCGATTTAAACATTTGATGGAACCTAACCGTACGGCTCATAAAACCCTTTAGAATTTAGTTATCAACTTGAACTTAGTAATAACAGAATTTACTGTTACTTTGTTATTCGACCAACATATTCGAGTTCTCATTTTTGTTATGTTGGCTGTTAATTTAGCCAAGATGATAACAAAATCAGTTATCAAATTATTATATCCAGGTAACAAGATTTCTTATCATTTTGTTGTTCAACTTTGCTCGGGTAGTGTGCATGAAAGTTTTGGTTTGTGAATATCTCAAGAGCCTGACCATTTGGAAATATGACGTCTTCGGCAAAGTTGTTCAGTAGCTCCAGGGCTATCATTATTTGATCCAATAAATATGAGTGAGAGCTAGTGAGAATGAAACTTTTGTTTAGCGGATATCTCAATATCCTGAAAGATGATGTCTTCGTTAAAGTTGTTCAGTAATTATTCAATTAAGAATGTTGCCACCATGTGACGCCAGTTAGCATGAAACATTTGTTATGCAAATATCTCAGGAGACTGATCATTTAGTAAGATGGCGTTTTCGGCAGATTTATTCTAGCCAATGTTGCCACCAGGCATGCTCACTTGCGCCACCTGTTCGCAATATTTCGAATTTCTTGATTCAAATAATGATACTTCAGGTACTGAAAAACTTTTCCGAAGACGCCATCTTTATGAGTGGTCAGGCTCCTGAGATATCTGCACAACAGCATAGCCTAATGACAAAATTTTGAATTTCTTGGAAAAATAAAGATAGCCCTTGAACTTTGTCGAATACGTCATCTTTCTAAGTAGTCAGGATACTGAGATATCCGTTCAAAAGCTTCATGCTCACTAGCGCCGCCTGTGCCGCATGACGCCTCACTAGTGCGTTCATTATTATGCGACTTCCATGTACTATTGTTTATTTTACCACATTATAAAGGGCCATACTGTAAACAAAAACCGGTGGAGTGTTGTTCTTAATATGATTCTTGAGGAATAAATTTTGGTTTGGTGTCAATAGATTTTTTTTTGCACAATGATAACATATATATCACAACTGTTGTACAAAGTACAACAGCGTGACAGCCCGAAGGTTAAACTATGATGTATGAAACTTTTTTAGTGATTTATCCATAAAACATGCAGTATAGGACTTCAACTCTCATGTAGGTTCAAATTTCACAATTAAATTTCGATTATATCGTTTTTTTTAACATGCCTGCAGGTTACATTCAAAATTTGTCTTTGCTTTTACAAGACAAGATACAATACTGTTCTAAAGCATAAAAAATAACTTTTGGGTATCAAGAGTATCATGAACTATACTGATAAGTATTCTGTAAAACATAAAGTTTGAATTTTGTGGTAAACAAGCTGACAAACTTGCATGCAAGTTAACTGAGATTGTTGAATAATGAATTTCCAACATCCAATATTCAGCTACCCTGGATTAAGTAAACAGCGGTATGTTGGTGCTTGAGACGAAAAATGTTTCGCATTACACTGCCATGAAATTTAATAAAAAATCGTGTTATTTATTGAAATTTCAGGCAAATCAACTTTCTACCCATAATCATTATAGTAACTAAGGACTGTTCATTTTATAAACTGGACACCTTGTGCATGCTGAATCTTTTTAATTTATCAATGAAATTGCACACGAATATGGAACAAAGTTTAGAGCGATAGATTTTTGGAGCTTTTCAAAATTGATTCAAATTTGTTGTTAGAAATTGGCTGAAAAATTCGACAATCTATATTTTTTTATTTTCAAAAAAGGTTTGTTCTTTGAAAGCATCATCAATCTGAAGCCTGCTGAGAAATATCAAGTTTTTTTTTTGAAGCAACAATTTTGCAGATATCATAACATCATTTTTCACCGATTTTTTTATGTGAAAAATATATTTAATTTAAAGGGAACTGATATGAGTAGATTTTTTTTTTCGGTTTAAAGTACGTCCTGACGGAAGAGCTAGTATATTATTAATATAAAAAAAAAACTTACCCCTTCATAGAGTTTCTTATGTAGTCCCCATTCCACATATAAAGCACAATAGAAAAACAAATAATTTATTATAAGAGTCCTTTCAAAACACAATGACAATCATCAAAATTCGCAACACTGCTATCATAAAATCGATTTTATTATCCACATATTATTTTCATAATATGTTATCCAGAGATTACCGATTGAAATATTTGGAGAAAAACGTTTACAATTTGCTGTTGATCGAAAAATATGCGTACATGATTTTAAAAGGATGAGACTTTTTAGTAAAACGACCATTAAGAGTAAAATTCATACTTAAAACTGCGGTCAATACTCACGATTTTGCTTTTGTTTATACAAATATAGTTTGTTTAGTAATCTAAACTAGTTTTGAATACTTTTTATTTTTATTTTTTGCTGGGAGTGAAACGATAATATATCAGCAAATTAAGCCATAAATGGATAAAGCACTAAAGTTACTTAATGTCAGAGAATGCTGGAATATTTTTTTTAAGCTATACCTTTAGTAGAATAGTTAAAGATACCAACATACAGTTTGTTCATAAAAATGAGGATTCTTGTTTAGCGAAAAATAATGCTTAACTTTGACGAATAGCTTTTCTAAGAAGATTTTGGAAAAACTATTTAGTTCTTCAACCAAACGCATTTTGTAAGATCTTATATTTATTTATTTATTGTCGACAATCATGTTTGTAGACCGTTACAGAGGGTTTCTTATGCGCTAGTTACACTAAGCACTGTAGAATAATAGTTGAACGATACACAGAAAACCGATTACGATTTTATCAAAAAATAAAAAAGATATAGCATAAACATAGTGTCCCATTTATTGAATGAACAGTCCTTATTCCTCAATCTGACTTTAACACACTACTGCAATGAAAAGCTAACCGAAATAATAGGATTTATTACGCTAGTTCTATATAATATATATAATTTACGGAAAGATGTTTTAAAACTCTATCAAGAATTCTTCCGAAGATTTTTAAAGTACTAAATCCATCTGCAAGCATTTCTCTAGGCGAGGATGTTCCATAAAATAAAAATAATCAAGGATTCTGTGAAAAAATGTATTATTGAGTATTTTAGGTATTTACCTAAAGTTCTTCCTGATATCCTCTAAAGAAAGTAGATAAGTATTTTTAAGGATATCCCTTGAATACTTTTCCAGAAGTACCTTTTCAGATTTCTCCAGGAATTATTGGAGACATTACATCTAAGAGTTTCTGCAGTAATTTCTCGATGAGATATTCAATGATCCCTTCAGAGGTCCAAAAGTCTTAGTCCCTTTGATAAATCATTGAGAAATTCGTGAAGAAATTATTATAAATATTTCAGTAATTTATCCTGTACATTTTTTTTTAATTTACAATAATTTGTTAAAAAAAACATTTCTATGTATTTTCCTACTATTTTGTCTTATTTTTTTTCAAAAAAAATCTTGTATTAATCTTAGAAATAAACATCGAATGGAATTTCTTGAAGTATGTTCAAAGACATCACAAGAGAAACTTCTGAGTAAATTACGGGTAATATTGTGAAGAAACTTCTTAAGCCATTAATAAAAAATGTATGATTTTTTTAAAGATTTTGATTTAAATATGTTAAGAATTATCAGGAGTAATGCACAAAGAAATATTTCGGGAGTATCTAAAAAATGTATTGAATAAATTTTGAATGACATTCTAGAAAACATTTTGCTGAATAATTAGCCAGGACCTTAAGAATTTCATTGAGAGTTATTGTATCGAAAGAATGCTGTCTGCCATTCTAAAAATTGGATCAGGAGACATTCTTGAGGGATTTATAAAAGAATCGTTGTTTAAATTGCTGCAGGAAAAATCCATTTTAATCCTAGAAGAACTTCGTTTCCCTGAAAAAAACAATTCTGGGTTATTTCTCGAAAATCTCGAAATTCTCGACGATTTCTCGAAGGAACCTTTCAAGATTTTTTTAGATTTCCTTAGGTTGGTTTCGGGCCTCTTTCTTCAACCATCAAAGAAAAATAATCTAATTTTTGGGAGTACTGCATTGTTAGTTTAACACAAATGTTTAATTCAATTCGCCAGATTTGTGCCCTTCAAAAATTTGAATTTTCATTGTTCAAAATTACTCCGGCAGGTACTATAATTTGTGCAATCCTAGCATTGTCGCATTTATCATTTGTCGTTATCAATATATCAACCAAAAACGATAAACTACTTTTTGAAAGTTTCTTGATGAGGATGTTAAAATACTATCATCGCCATATTTTTGATTATTTTTTTAATTAAAGATCGCAGTTCCAAATCAGTCCCTCAATAATTCTCATTCTCAGTCGAAAACCTTTATTAACCTCATTTTTCGATAGGACTAGTGCAGCGCTTCTCAGCCTTTTTTAAGCTGCGACCCCCTTTGAAGTTCTACAAACATCCCGCGAACCCATGAAAATTCATGTTTTTGGAATCGGAGTTTATGGAATGATCTTAACATGAATCAATCAATATGCTTGACAGGTATACTCTAAGGTCACGTCCGTAATCCAACACAGAAAATGAGAAAATGCTATAATTTACTAAGAATCTAATCAGGAGTCTATCAAACATATTTCTATGAGTTTAGCTTCTAAAAAGGATCTGACAAAAATTCAACACAAAATCTTGCAGTTCCTAAAATCTTTACAAAAAATGTTTAAGGATTACACTAGACTCCACAACTTTCTCACCAACAAACTAGGTGTTTATCAATGTTAGACTAGAACTGCTTTAATAAATTTAAGGAATTTGCTATTTAGAATTTGTTGAAAATTTATCTTGTCAGATTGTCAGATATTCTTCAAGATTTTATGCAGAAATCTTTCTAGGTTTACTACAACAAAATGTCAGTCGAAAATAGTGAAGAATTTCGAATTTCTCCAATTCAATATTTCATAAAAAAAAGTTTCATAGAACGCTGGAGAAATCAGCAGAGCATAAGGCTTAAAACATACCAACCCTTGTATTCTAAAAATGAAGATATATAATAATGAATCCAATGAACAATCTTATTGGTATATTTACAATTCAAGTATTTTGTTTCCGTATTTGAATTTAAAATGAATACAAAATGAGTTGTATTTTAAAAGTTATTCTACATTTTTGAAATAAAGTGAAAAATTACGTACTCTCAGTAGGAAAGAACTCATATTTTGGATCTAAGGTTAACTGATAGGAAAACAAAATAATTGTTCTTTTTTTATAGGGAGCCACGCTTGTACTTATTCTAATGAAGGTAATGAGGTAACTATCTTCTGTTTTGGTTAATCACTTCGTTTCGCATTATTTATCTTGCCATATAAAATCCTACATGAATCAGAACAATAAAAAAATATTTGTTGTTAATTTATGACAAAATTTGTGAAGTAAGGTAGGTGAGGATCCAAAAATAGAATCAGGTGGTCTGAATGCCTCCTTACCCTATAAAACAATTATTTTTTTAAATGAATAATCTGAAAACAAAAAGCGATTCACTAATGAAAGGTGAATTATTATTCCCAAAGTTTCTATAAAATACAATTAGATAACAAAAAAATGTTAGATGGTTGAATAATGAGACGTCCTAGCTGAACATGGTGTACACAATTCATGTATCCTTCGCCAATATAATGAATTCTATTTTGTTCACAAACCAATTGTTAATCAATAGTTGACTGTCTTATTGCAAGTATGAATTTGATGCCTTTTGATATCATCTGATAAGTAACAAACCAATACTGCGGTGTTCAATTGAACGGGACAATTGAATTTCTCTGCTGCTATTGTCTTGTCGATATATAGCCACGTTACCACTACTGCATTAGGTCAACAGATCCAAATGATCCACTTAATCCTTGTTTAATCTTTTTGTTCACGGTCTTCGCATCTTTTTTGTTGGAAACATTTCCATCGCTTCATCGACCACTATCAGAGAATTGGCATTGCAACAGCCAAAATATGCAATGCCGACACTATTTGCACACTGACGATAGTACTGCTCTGCGAATTCCTTACGATAGCAATCGAACGCATTAATTGCGCTCTTTTCGTGTTTTATTGCCTTCATTTTCATATTTTGCACACCATCTTTCTTTGCAATATTTCCACGCCCGCATAAGAGATATAGCTCACTCCAAGAAGCTAATCTTCTGCAAATAGATTTCAATGCGATGAACTCAATTCGGCCGGACCAAACCACAGTTACGAGCTTGCTCTTTGTCACTCTTGCAAAATTACATCTGTGCATAACTTTTCCAAATAAACTGGCACTTACACATGGTGTACACAAAACCGGCCAATAACTGCTGTGAAGCTTAATCTCAAATATACACTTCAATTAACGACTCACGACCGGTGAACGTTTTGCACACAATTAATCACCAACGAGAGAAAAACAAGCCGACTAACGAAACCACGAAAATCTTAAAACTCCGCACGGCGAAGATGAGCAACTTGAACGAGACAAAAACAAAGATTGCACAAATTACGAAACGGCCAGCTTGTACCACAATGCAGTAATGGTGGCATACGGGTGCGCGCGCTCACGGTTGCACAGATCTTCACACACACGAGGGTTCACGGGACTTCGGACCCACAACGAATGCCACAACTCTTGTCAAGTACTGGCGGCTGCTCGACCGCCGAGACTTTTCACGAGCCGATCGCAGACTCGAAACTCAAAATCACTCACGCGCGCGCGCTCGTTTCGGTTTTGCTCCCAACAACGTTCGATACCGAGCTACGCCAGAGAACTAACTCGTCGGATCTTACCGCTGACCTGACTTGGCTCCACAATCCTCAAATCGTGCACGCTCTGCTTCTCTGTTCCAACCAACCTCTTCTATCTATGTCGTTGCTTGCATCCACGCGGCGGGGTGAGATGGGGCATTCCGAAAAAAGCAAAGCGGCAAAAAACGGCAAAAATCAATGCACACACTATCAAAACTGCGAGCGCCCAAAAGAGCAACCAGCCAGCCGACATTGCAGCGTGTTTGCCATTGCCATCGGCAAGCAGACCTCCGAAAAGCCCGGCTCAAAAACGCTTCGCTCCCATCGTTGCATGCATGTGGTGTAAAAATGCGTAACACACTTTATCAGTGGTTTTCAAACAATCAGCTGATTAATTTTTGTCTGTGGTTTTCAACCTTTTTCGTTCCCTGAAGACCGTTAAAAAAATTTAAAGGTCCTATTCTCCCCATAGAAAGAGTGATTTTTCATACACATTGTATGTGATTTAAATTAATTCAATAATATGGGACATTACTCTGAGTTTTATTTTGTCGTGCGCTTTGTGAATTGCACCCCAATCGTTGATTTTAGGGATATAATTCTCGCATAACTTCTGATCTCGCCTAAAAGCCATTGGTAACCATGTGTGTAGCTCGTTGTTACTGAGCATCTGAATGGATTTTCATGTTATTTAATAACGCTGTGGGGAAGAAAGGATCAATATCTACCTGCCCGTGATGTTGGTTTGAATGCTTATTCCTTCATGTGCTCAGAAACAACGAGCTACGCTCGTGGTTACCAATGGCTTTTAGGGCGTTATCTCAGAGTATGCGAGAATTTATTTGGAGAAGGTTCTTGGTATATCTTTTGATGCTTTGTGATCAATCCCGCTAGTAGTGTAATAGAGAAACTATTTCTTCTTTCTGGCGTTACGTCCCAACTGGGAACAAAGCCTACTTCTCAGCTTAGTGTTCTTTATGAACACTTCCACAGAGCTTTCTTTGTCAATTGACCATTTTTGCATGTGTATATCGTGTGGCAGGTACGAAGATACTCTATGCCCTGAGAAGTCGAGAAAATGTCCAACCCGAAAAGATCCTCGATCGGTGGGATATATATTTTGGACCCCCGGCATTTTTTATCGTTTGGCGACAAAGTCCATGACACTGGTTGTATAATATGCTTGCCCATAGTCTAATCAATCGATTGACAATGAAAAAAAGGAAGAAATTCTACGCCTTTAGTTCAGAAATTTGAAAAAAAGTGTTTGTTTACATTTGAAAAATTTCTGACGGCTTTAATTTATGTGTGTAACGTGTTGTAACGGTTGCATGGGTGAACCGAATAAATTTAATTAATTTCCACATTTTCTATGTACAAACGGTTGATGCAAGTGCGGAATAGTCCTGTCTTTCCAAATGGCATGCGAATTGAGTTGGTCTTTCGATTTAAACTGGTAAATTTGCAGGAAAATAGGCCAGGGGGTCAAAAATATATAGGGGTCCAAAATATATTGGTTACCCTATGGTATGAATTTATCATACCAGCAAAAATAGGACCTCGACCAAACTCAAGTAACAATGGCGCGCCATTTTATGTCACGCCGACGCCGAATGAGGTATCGGCGGCGCGCCATACGCCGATCAACACAACGCCGCCGATTTTGTATTTTCACGCCGATGAACAATTTAGCTCGTAAAATTTGATACTTTTCCAAAAAATATATTAGGGGGAGATCCCCCAGTACCGGACACTTAAGCCACTAAATTCATAATTCGAAAAATATTGATTTGATGGGCTCGTGTTACCCATTTATGATAAAAATTATCATTTTTATAGTGTACAAAAATAAATTTGAAAATATAAATATGAATTTTGACATTGAGTTTTGATGATGTGTTTTAGTACCAAATTGATCGATCTTGAAAGGTGGCACCCAATACCGGACACGATCTGGAAATGCCTCGAATTCTGTAAATTTGAACATCATTGAATGTCTACACTATAGAAATAGTTTCAATTCAATGCATTTGCAACATTTACAAACATAATTTGAGTTTTTCTTAGTTTGCAAGATGCCTATTAAAAACCTCTTTCATATATGATGAAAAATAGCACATTTTACGATGTTGTTATGAATGTTCATTCTTCTTAATTTTATTGCATGTTTGATACCATGGTCGACGGAACCCATGAAAAATAAGAGTATGTTGAGACACTGATGCAATAATTACAAAGATATCATATAACAAATCAAGCTGTCCGAAACTGAGGGACAGGAGGTGCTCAACCAAAATTGTAATTTGTCCATATTTACTTCAATTGTGGTACAAAATACATTCATACTATCAAATTAGGATTGTGTTCGATCATGCTTGCGGGATCCAAAGTATTTTTTCGTATTCAAAATAATTACTAAATAGGCTCAAAATTAAGAAAATTCGTCAATTGTTTAAAGATTTTCAAACTTTTCTACTTTTTTAAAAAGGGATGCATATTTCAAGGATGTGTTATTCTACGCAAACATTAGTCTACATAAAAGCTTTCTTTTCTACTAATACACCATCTTGATTGGACCATGATTTCTCAATGTTTCGACTTTGTCCGGTATTGGGTGCTGTCCGGCACTGGGGGATCTCCCCCTATACCAAATACCGTTTTGATTCATATTACGGACACTTAAGGCCTCAGTGAAGTATAACCCAGCAGAGAGCATACAAAATAAATCATTCTGTATGATTCTTTAGCGTTATCAAGCGTTGGAAGCCCTTAACTTTCGAAAGGTGGATAAAGAATTCGCTTCCGCAACTTGAATTATTTTTATTAAATCAAAATGTGTGGCCTTTTCATGATTCTTATTCCGTACGCTTCCTCACTTTTGCCTCATATTCCGGACACTTTGATTCGAATTCCGGACCGCTCATGATAATCATTAATGGAACAGTTAAATCATTAATTGAAATCGTCAAACCACTAAAGAGACATCTAAGGTAGTTGGGCATTATAAATTTTCAAAGATATTTATGGAAAATGCTTACTAAAACGAGCCTTGAAATCGAGAACTTTTAAACGGCAAAAATTGAAACATTTCGTGTGAAATGTTTCCCATACAAAGTAGAGTGTCCGGAATTTGAAGCTGTCCGTAATATGAATTAAAACGGTAGTTCAATGTTGCTTGAGGAATTCTTACAGAATTTCATCGAAGTAATTTATCCAAGAATTCCTCTTTATATTTCTCTAGGGAAAAAAATCCTGCGAAAATTCTATAAACTTGAAAAAATCCCACTGGTTTTTTATCTGTATGAATTCCTTTAATTATTTATCTAAGAAATGCTTCAAAAATTCCTTTGGTTCGGACAACAACGTTCGGAGTTGTTATAGGACTTCATCGAGAAATTATTATATAAATTACAAGAATTTCACCAGCGGTTCTTTCTGGAATAGCCTACATACCTACATTTCTTCTACGAATATATGAGTAGCAAGTCCGTAGAATTTATTCAGAACATTCTCTTTCAAATCTCCTAATGTTTCTCCAGAATTTATTAAATGAGTCTCCTCCATCGACTTCTCCGGTAATACCACCAGTGATATTTTTTCGACATCCGTCAATTGCGCACCCTTTTCTTCCATGAAAAATCCTTCAAAGGTTGTTCTAGGATTCTTTAAAAGAACCCAGACAACCAAAATACACGTATAACGAAATCACCTGGAGGCTTTGCATGTGGAAAATTTCACTTATAAGATGTCGCGAACAGGCCTTCTGCGTACAAAAGTGGAGGCAACTTAACTTATGATAACAAATGATGATTTGACAGCTGCTACGGATTGATTCGACTTACTTTGTACCAGTGTACGCGACGAAACAAAATTTACAAATTAACTCAGAAAAAAGCTTTTTATGCGAGGAAACTCATCAAACTGACGATTTTATCCACCGTGTTTTGCGGTTTTGATGTAATTTGTATGAATAAACGTGAAGTTTTATGCGACTTCTGGTTGTCTGGCAATCCTTTAGTAAATTCTCCATGATTTCCTATACTTTTGCTATATTTTCTCGTTTTTGAATATTTCCCGATATCCCGAGAATTCCAGGAAAAGACAATTTTATTTCCCGTTTCTTGGGAAGTCTAATCCCGGGAGAATTGTAATCTCTTAAAAAATCCTTTGGTAATACAAGAATTCTTCCGAAAAATTTCTTAAGGATTTTTGAAAAAAAAATCATTATGACTATGGAAATTTCTATGACCCCTTCTGTATTTTCAATGGTAATTTTTACTCAATTGATAAACTAAACTAGAAACCTATGCAAAAGAAAGTTACATCGCTTGTATTTTCATCAGAAAAATGTTACAAATTTAGTTGTTTTGTAAGTTAAAACTATCACATTTTATCATTGGCGTAAATACGGGGGGGCTAGGGGGGGCTAAGACCCCCCTAGAAAAGTTCAAGCCCCCCCTAATTTTACCTCTCATGCTAAGTATACGCTTTAAATAAGGGATTTTTTCGATCAGAAGGGTCAAGCCCCCTCTAGATTTGAGTTCAATTTACGCTAATGCATTTTATATCCAAAAATTACTGCACATTTTTATCGTTCTTTTCGAGCAAAAAGATTATTGTTTTCTTAACTTGTTATTGACTTGACTACTTTTAATGAATTAAGAATTGTAATATTGAACAGAAAATAATAACAACAATTTGCTTATGAAAAATTTGGGGTGGGTAATGTCTATTACATTACCGCGGGGTGGACGTAGAACTACGATGATTAATAATTTTATTTGTCAAGTGTATGAATTTGTAAGTGTACTAGTTTTGTGTTGTTATTGATCGGATGAAGTTTTCAGAAGTTAACTCTTTTTGGACTTATTTTGGTAGTCCTGAAAAGAACCATTTGTCGTTCTGTGGTTCCGAGAACCAGTGTTTGGTGTTCCAGGAATAATGCCAGATGATTGAATTTGTTTGTTTGGTCGTTGCTTCCTTGTGTTGCTTGGTTGGGTGATTGGTTTCTGGCCGGTTTCGCCAAACTCCTCCAGTAGATTAGATATTTGATAGCTCGGGTGCTTCGATCGTGATAATCGATAGAATCGGTCCAGTGCTTTGGTCTGTAGCAATATCCATTGCATGAGCATTTAGGCTCTGTACATTGATACTCATCAATATGCAGGCTTGGCCGCTATGATCCAGTATTTCACGCAGTTCGTCTCAAAGCGTCACTAATCGATGATTGCCTAAGCGCTGTAGCTCATTCCTCAAGTCAACCCTCTTGGTAGAATTGCTGCCTTTGGCGTGATTGAACTTAAAAAGTAAGAGGTTGTTTCCAAGATACGACCGCCAAAGTGACGTTGGATAACATTAGCATCTTCTATTTCCTGGCTTGAGACCGTCACGAACTTATGAAAGATTTCTGAGAGAACAGCACCAATTTTCGACCCAACACTAACTTTCGACCGATTTTCGATACGGTTTTGGCCTACTTTGTATGAAAATCCGAAAATTGGCACAGAATTCTTGTAGGTCGAAAATAAGTGCTCTTCTAATCAATTTTCACACTATTTGTTGTATGCCATTGTTGACCTATTATGAACATTTTGTGTTATTATTTGGTTGGTTCGATTAACTCTTCAACCGGTCGATGGAAGAAGAAGCATGAGCGATAACTTTTGCTCAACAAACAAATATTCCGCTTGAAGGTCCACGCATGATCCACTAAGATTGATTGCTTAGGTGGGTTCCTTTCGATACTCGTCGTATCCGTGGCGAACGTGCTGAAATTGCATTGAAGCACAATTTCAAACAACTGCCCTTTTCAGGGCCACAATTGATTCAATAATTTATTTAGTTATCAATTATAGTTTCGGATGATTAGTTTTCAACGGAGATAAATGGCAAACAAAGTTTAACATAGGTTCCCGTCGTTCGGGTCGGGCGGCGGTAGCAGTCTTTTTTGTGTGCGTATTTCCATTCGTTCGACAATGTCTTACCAAATCGAAACGTCAACAAAGCTGTTGCTTATTAGTTTTAGCTCTGTGTTCGACGAGTTGATACTGATCGCTCTAGTATCATTTAGGTAGCGACGGCGACAACGGCATTATGCGATCATCTCTAAATGCGAAACAAACCGGGAGGAATTCTTCATTCAAGTGCCGTTCGCAATTTATCCGACTCATGCACACACTGTCGAGGATCGCCCCGCGCGCGCACAATGGGAAATTTATTTCCCATTTATGGTTGCGTGCAAATGACTGACCAAAATCTGAATCAATCACATTCAATCATCAGTAATGTCGCTCTTCACGGTGGAAAATTCTCACAACTCTTTTAAAATGAAATTGTCGTCCTGAAAAGGACGGTTGGTGGTAGTCACCGTCGATCAAACTGGGTTTTTATTCCATGGTTAGACAGAAACACACCAAAAGATCACCGAAAACGATTAAATTAAAATGCGGTCGGTAATTTTGTGCTTTCTTGTCCATCCTTGTATTCGATGGTTTGCTCACTCCTCCGACGGTAATTATCAAGGTTTCTGGACGCATTCTCCACGAATTCGATGGGCTAGCTGGATGCCAAGGGCCATGATGAGCGATTACACGGAACCCGCAGCTTTTAGCTTGGGAATAAACAGCAGCAGCAGCGACGAACGTGTAAATTTTATTCCGATATGAGTCCTTCTCCGGTTGCTGGTCAACGATTGACTGATGCGCGCGTGAAGTCGAGTTTGGTTGGCTTCTACTGAACACGAGATAATAAAGAGAAGTAAGAAGAAGACCGAAAGGGGCGTTTCCCTTTGAATGACGAAAGTGGCTAAGATATCGCCCAATGATGTCTGTGTCAGGAATACACAAGAAAAATGTGCTTTTCTATAAAAAATAAGACATGCTTCGATATTTCCCAATTTTTCAATAGTTTAGTCATGATAATCAATAGTTTTCATCGTTGGAGTAGATTCAATCGATTGGTGCAAGAATCTTGAAAATCTATCCGGGCGTTAGTAAGTTATTAAAAGTCAAAATCTAACAACTTTTCGTGACGCGAGCGATTTTTCGTTTTTCGAAATTGTACCCCAGTATGTTGCCGTAAGACGTTATCCAACGTCAAAAAATTGGAAGAGTTTGTCAAAAATAGCCCTTGCAGTGAAGTAACCCGCGACAAACCAACATATACCAATTGCTGATCCTGGCTTTTGTCATAGTCGTACACGACCTCGGGGAAAGTTCCACCTTGCGACTTATGAACAATAAGAGCACAGGCGCTAACCATCGGGAACTGAATGCGTTTGCATTTGATTATGCCGCACAGTTTGAAAGTAAAATAAAAATTCTCTATACAGGAGTGAAATTGGAGTTTCAAAACCAAGAGCCTTATGTTGGCATGAAATATTTTGAACTCTTATAACTGTTTTCTGGTTTAACGAAATTCCTTGAATGGCACCTCAATTGAAAGACAAGACATCAAAGGGTCATGTCGTTTACTTACTGAATCCCACATAACTGTCTAAATAGTTTAATAACTGTTTTAGAAGAGAACGTTGATTTCAAGCAAATCTATAAATAGGGGTGGCTAGAGAAAATTTGACGTCATTTGCTTTCCATTCTCCGCTTGGATCGCATCTCAGCAGGCAACAGATCGTCTTGCTCTGACCGGGCGTGCTTCTCAGGCACAGACTTCGATAGCGAAGGACCAAAGACAAATTAAAGGAGGAGGATTCCCCGTTTGACCATGGCAATCAACTGATAACATCCCGCAGTGTTATTTATCTGTAAGAGCATCAAAGCTAACAAAGCCATCGGCCCTTTTCAGGGCCATCAAATTGGTGGAAAAGAGTTAAAAGAGAAATATTTCCGACTTTATATATGACTTCTTATATTCCTAAATCAATTTCACAGCTTCATACAAAATTTCATTTGTCATGAATAATTTATGACTAAACATTTTGAGACTGTAATCACGGACGCTGCTGCAGTGCCGTCGGGGTGAGTGCTCAACATTCCACAACAATTGTAAAATAGAGTGGCATTTTCAACAGCGTCTTTGATGTTCCATATTTTGTGGGAACACTTTGATTAGCAAAATTATCACATGTAACAAAATTGCGATATTTTAAGAATGCATTCGAATAGACAATGAGAAGAACAATTGTAATAATTTTGGCACCCATGAATCAGAAATTTACCGTCATAATAAAGAAAACTATTGAATATCATGCGTGATTTTAATTTATTGTAAGCTATTAAAATAATGTTGATATTTTTACTGTCCATACGAACGCGCATGTGAATTTTCCAAGATATGTAAATCCCTAACCAAGACATCAACTTCATGTACCTTATCCTAGATTGGTCAATCAGAAGAAGGCGAAGAATACGAAAGGGAGGAGCATCGTCTGCAATTCAAATTATGTAAAACATACTATCTTTGACAGATTCGGTTCATTTAAGGGACGAATGACCTTCGGATTAAAATCCCTCTGTATCAACAACAGGATTCGGTTCATATCATTTACACTTTCGAGCTAGTAAGAACTTCTCGTGATAATATAGCTAGTAATATTTCTTAATGTGCTTACCAAAATCTTGCTATAATCTCTTAATTCATCTCGTAGCATCATACAATATCTGATTTATCACGAATAATCGACAATACGACAATTTGAGGATGTTCCAAGAACGCTGCTGCAGTGCCGTCGGGATGCAATAACAGCATAATGCTCATCTTGTACATCCCTTGCCAAGAAATCAATTTCATATAGCCTATTTCTCAGATTAACGCAATAGACAACATGTAGAAAAATCAATTCAGATCAATAGTTGCTCATTACAATTGGTCAAGAAACAATTTATTGATTTTAATGTCGCAATTTTAATACATTTTCCAATTTCCGTACTCGAGAATTTTGGAAGCGGGGGCCGTGATGCTCTGGATGGATTGTCCTCCATGACTGGTCCTGGCTGGATATATTCGTGGGGAGAAACTCGACCCTTTACTGCAGGAATTTCATTAACAACTCTTTGGTAAAGCAGAAATTTTCCGAGGAAAATTCTGATAAAAGTGAACTTTTTCAAAACAACTCTTATTGATTGGAATATTTATCAACAACTCTTTGTTAAGTAAAATCATCCTTAATAACTCTTTGCTTCATCGCCAAACCAAACCATTTCATTGAATTCATCAAGTACACTAATCCGTCCACTGAATGATTTTCAGTTGTTGCTTTCGCTTCGTTGATCTCTGGTTCCGTTCGCTA
Organism: Aedes aegypti; assembly: GCF_002204515.2. Lineage (NCBI taxonomy): Eukaryota > Metazoa > Arthropoda > Insecta > Diptera > Culicidae > Aedes > Aedes aegypti. The sequence goes on along the minus strand of NC_035108.1, from coordinate 176,349,116 downwards.
CTCGCACACTGCTGTGGCTTTCACGCGCTCTTCTTTGCTGCTCCGCTGCTTGATCCGTTCATTATGCCGTTCGATTTGTGAATGAGCTGGGAGCAGAACAACCAGTGGTTTTATTTGCTCGAGCTCCGTTCACCGATGGCGAGTGGTGAGGTTCTCGCTTGGTTGTTTCGTCACTCCGTTCGCTACTCGCACGCGATTGGTTATTGCTTTCGCGCTATTTTCGTTGATGGTGTAATTCTTCGCTGAGAAAAAAAGGCAACTCTATTGATTTTTCATGCAAAATGACCGACTTTGATAAACTATATCTCAGTTATTTATGGACCGATTTGAATGAAATTTTCACAGAATATCAGACATAACTTAAATTTTAACATATGTTTTTGAGTGATTTTTCCAATCACACGTTGAAAAGCAGTTACGGTTTGACTAAAGTGAATATTTTGACGATTTTTTATGATTGACATAACTAAACATATTGAAGGAATAGCTTCATGGTATCTTCAGCAAAGTTGTAGACTTTGACGAGATGAATAAGTTTGCTGAAGACAGTTTTTGTGTAAGGCTATGAAATTTTAAGATAAAAAGTTTTAAATTTTTCGTCGAAAATTACAGTTTAGTCAAACCGTTATTACTTATAAACTTGTGATTGGAAAAATTATTCAAAAATATATGTTAAAATTCAAGTTACATCTAATGTTCTGTGAAAGTTTCATTCGAAAATATTTCCATAATAACTGAGATCTAACTTACCAAAGTTGGTCATTTTGTATGGAAAATCGAAAAAGTTGCAAATGCATGCGAATAAGTTGGGGCCTTCCTTAGCCGAGTGGTTAGTGTCCGCGGCTATAAAGCAAAGCCATGCTGAAGGTGTCTTGGTTCGATTCCCGGTCGGTCCAGGATCTTTTCGGAATGGAAATTTTCTTGACTTCCCTTGGCATAGAGTATAATCGTACCTGTCACACGATATACGAATGCAAAAATGGAAACTTTGGCAAAGAAAGCTCTCAGTTAATAACTGTGGAAGTGTCATAAGAACACTAAGCTGAGAAGCAGGCTCTGTGCCAGTGAGGGCGTTATGCCAAGAAGAAGAAGATGTGAATAAGTTCTCTGATTATTCAACAAACCAGCTGAATAATTCATGGGTGCACAACAGAAACAGGGTAGCGGATCACAGGGATTTAGTTGAAATCTGGAAACGTAGCTCAATCTTGAAATCTTGAGCGATTTCACAAGCCAGATTCTGGATTAACAGCTCAGCAAGCTTCTAGCAGCGAGGTACTTCTCGCTAAGCAAGTTCGGAGGAGCTCTTACCAGCTCGAAAGCGGAAATGGAATGAAACTGAATCCAACGAAGGCAGCATGTTTTATAACCTTGGAATAGCAGATGATGCTCCTCCCTTTTGTGCTCTTCGCTTTCTGATCGACCAATCTGGGAAATTGGTATGTGCCAATAATGTGTTGGGCTTGGAATTACATGAAAATTGCGGAGAATACTAATGCGTGAGAAATTGGTCGAACATGAATTGTTGGAATGATTGGCATTCCCTAAATATTCAATACGAGCTATTGATAATTAATAGTTTTCTTTATTATGACGGTAAATTTCTGATCCATGGGTGCCAAAATTATTACAATTGTTCAATGAGAATGTCTTTTCAAAAGCATTCTAAATATGTCGCAATTTTGTCACATGGGATAATTTTCCTAATCAAAGTGTTCCCATAAAATATGGAACATAAAAGGCGCTGTTGGAAAGCCACTCTATTTTGCAATCGTTGTGAAATGTTGAGCACTCACCCCGACGGCACTGCAGCAGCGTCCGCGAGTACAATCTCAAATGGTTGAGTCATAAATTATTCGTGACAAATGAAATTTTGTATGAAGCTGTGAAATTGATTTAGGAATATTAGAAGTTATAAATAAAATCGGAAATATTTCTCTTTTAACTCTTTTCCACAAATTTGATGGCTCTGAAAAGAACCGATGGCTTTGTTAGCTTCGATGTTGTTACGGATAACTAACACTGCTCGGACCAGCAAAACTCAGGGGGCTTCTGGTATTTGCACCTAACGGGATTGCTTCTTGACCACCAATGATGATTTCATCACGAGTCGAAATTTTGAAGCGCGGGTCAACAGCTTCTCGGCCGATGAAATTTGCGGCGGCGATGACGATGGCTGGATGAACGCAAACAAGCGGTGAACCACAAAGCGAGAATGACTCGCCCGACCGTGTTCACAGTTCGACCGCAATTTCTCCTGTGGACTGCTTCCTCTTCTTCTTCTAGGCGGCGGCAGCGGTGATGGCTTTAGCTTCGGACGGCATCTTCTCTCGCTCGCTCGACAGTTTGATTTGAGCGAAGCAAGACAAACGGGGGCGTCCTTCGCTATCGATGTCTGTGCCTGAAAAGCACGTCCGGTCAGAGCAAGCCGATCTGTCGCCTGCTGAGATGCGAGCCAATCGGAGAATGGAAAGCAAATGACGTCAAATTTTCTCTAGCCACCCCTATTTATAGATTTGCTTGAAATCAACGTTCTCTTTTAAAACAGTTATTAAACTATTTAGACAGGTATGTGGGATTCAGTAAGTAAACGACATGAAGCTTTGATGTCTTGGCTTTCGATTGAGGTGCTAATCAAGAAATTCCGTTAAGCCAGTGCAAAGTTATAAACGTTTAAAATATTTCATGCCAACGTAACGCTCCTGGTTTTGAAATTCCAATTTCACTCCTGTATAGAGAAGAAAGACGTACTTCTACGTCAATAATACGATAACCAAGTGAAACATCAATGTTATTGCTGTTCTTTATAGTATTACTATCTTAAGCTATCGGCGAACATGTATTGTGTTTGTTGGAGAAATTAGCATTAATAGGTGTTCCACCCACTGAGTACTCCTTTAGAATTGTTTCCAGGATTCCAGCAGAAAATTCACAGATCTCTTCATTATTGATTGCAAATTCGGCCAAATGATCATTTCGGCCAAACGGCGTTCGGCCAAATGGCATTCGGCGAAATGACCCGGAACCATTTTTAAGATTTTTCGAAGATTATTCCAGATAAGGACATAGAAGTAAAATTTCAACAATTTAATGTGTTTACAGTAAAATAAAAATATAATGTAACTACCCAATGTAAAATTTTATTTCTGACATCACATTTCATATATGACTTTGTTATTCTAAATAATTTATTAGGTAGAAATCAAGACCAACATTTATTTATAATCATTATTTTCTCGGGCCCCGTGCGTCGCAGCTAATATGTGAATAGTGCGCTGTGTTCATAAAAATCGTAAGAATGCAGCGCCACACTAAAAAACTGATTTCAAAATGTGGCGAATTGAGGCGCGTCGCGAGTCTCACTGGCGCGATCCGGTTTGATGGCGGTGCGACAATATCAAACAAAAACCAAAGCCTAGCTTGACTAATTACGATTTTTGGTAGGAGTTGTTTAATTCTCTGCCGTGAATCGCAAGTCGGAAAAAAACAAAACGTGGTTACTTTTCATTATATGACAGTTTGATTTGGTGTTTTTTTTTTCTGAATTTCACTAATCACTACTATTTTTAGTACAGTTAAAAGATTATTAAAATAAATGCAAAAGAAACTTAATTTTGACCAAAAATCAGATGAGTCTGACTTGTAATTGACGACAGTCTTCTTCTTCTTCTTGGCATTACGTCCTCACTGGAACAGAACTTGCTTCTCAGCTTAGTGTTCTTATGAGCACTTCCACAGTTATTAACTGAGAGCTTTCTTTGCCAAACTTGCTATTTTCGCATTCGTATATCGTGTGGCAGGTACGATGATACTCTATGCCCAGGGAAGTCAAGGAAATTTCCATTACGAAAAGATTCTGGAACGACCGGGAATCGAACCCAGACACCTTCAGCATGGCTTTGCTTTGTAGCCGCGGACTCTAACCACTCGGCTAATGAAGGCCCCCAGTATGACGACAATATAATACAATATAATTAATGAAAGTGTGGTAAAAATTGAAGTCATAATATTAAAACAATTTCCATCAGATATATGAAAAGTCATCAAAACTTTAGCACAAAAGAAACGATTTAAGATCATTAACGATATAGTAAGAGATCATGTTTAAACATAATTATTGAAATTTAGGTGTACTTTCAGAATTACCTTCTCAGCCAAGGCTTATAAAAACGGCTAATGTTTCATGTTTGGTAAACCGGTCTTTTAACAAACATAATTACTTATTGTTTATGCTCTTCTATTTTATCGAATAAGTTTTGGATTCTGAGAAAAAATTATATCTCATTTTGAAATTAAGTTGTTTTCATCACATTTTTCGTTCATTTCGGGAATCCCGGAATTTTATAGAAAGCCTCATATCCCGGAAAATGGGAAATCCCGAAATTTGTCAATATGTTGTCCCGGGATGGACACTCTAAGGACAAAAATTTCAATCGCTGTTATATTTGAAATATTGTGATGGTAGCTTAACTGTTTCATCGTTTTTATGTTAGTTTATATACATGCGCCAAAATTTCCCTAGAGCTAAATGTGAAAATTTTCAAGAATTTGGGTGTTGGGTTGTGAGTTCGAATCCTACTGCTTGAGTTTTTTTTCGGATATAGTTTGGATATATCCGAGACTTGAAAGAAAAGTCATGCTGAAAGTGTCTGGATTCGATTCCCGACCAGTTCAGCACCTTTTCGTACAATAAGCAATGTTCATACCTTCCTTGAGCATATTATGTATCCAGTAGAAATCAAGACCAACATTTATTTAAAATTATTGTTTCCTCGGGCCGCGCGCGTCGCAGCTAATATGTGAATAGTGCGCTGTGTTCATAAAAATCGTAAGAATGCAGCGCCACACTAAGAAACTGATTTCAAAATGTGGCGAGTTGAGGCGCGTCGCGAGACTCACTGGCGCGATCCGGTTTGGTGGCGGTGCGACAATAAAGTATCATCGTACCAGCCACACGAGACACGAATGCAAAAATGGCAACTTTGGCAAAAAAAGCTCTCAGTTATTAACTGTGGATGTTCTTGTACAAAAATAAGCATAGAAGTAGGCTCTGTCCCAGTAGGAACGTAGCACCGAAAAAAAGACATTTTAAAAAAATGATGTCTAATTTTCTTCACGCCTATGCACGCTGCCGTCACCACTGCCGGAATTTGTTAACGGCGTAACCCCGATAACGCCGCCGCCGCCGGTCCGAAAATACTCTCACGCCGCCGCCGATTCAAAATATTTCGGCACACTTGGTAGCTCAATAACAGTTTAATCAACTTAAATTAAGCTGCGTAAACAAAAATTTAGCTGAATAAGCTGTTATTCAGCTACTAATATCCCTGAATTACAAATTGTTCACTATTTGGTATTTCCACTAAAATAACATAAAGCTGTATATATATATTTTTTTTTTTTAAATTTCTTTATTATTATCATTCCAAACATTACATTCATTTCTTATATCTAGGTGTTCTGTGTTATTAGACAACACTATCATCCTAATTTGGTAAAACAAATTTAAGATTTTATTAACATTTTGTTAACAACATATAACATTTCATTTGCCGTAGCAGTTCAGATTTTTTACAGGTGAGTTGATTTCACCTGCTTATAAGAGAAAAAAAAAAAAGCTTTAAATATACTTAACCTAACTTAACCTAAACATATAACGCATTAATCGTGGCAATAGAAGATTGTAACGATTTTTGCCTGAAATTATTTATTATTTTATTTGACATTTGTTCCAATGTTTCAACATTGGATATTCTATGTAACTCATTGGTACTATACCAGGGAGGAAGCCTCAGAATCATTTTCAAAATTTTATTTTGAATTCTCTGCAGAGCTTTCTTTCTGGTATTACAACAGCTAGTCCATATTGGTACAGCATACAACATGGCTGGCCTGAAAATTTGTTTGAATATCAAAAGCTTGTTCTTAAGACAAAGTTTTGATTTTCTATTAATAAGGAGATAAAGACATTTTACATATTTATTACATTTGGCTTGAATGCCCTCAATGTGATTTTTGAAAGTTAAATTCTTATCAAGCATGAGCCCTAGATACTTAACTTCATCTGACCAATTTATTGGAATCCCTCTCATCGTGACAACATGTCTACTTGAAGGTTTCAAATAAAGAGCTTTTGGTTTATGTGGGAATATTATTAGTTGAGTTTTGGAAGCATTAGGAGAAATCTTCCATTTTTGCAAGTATGAAGAAAAAATATCCAAACTTTTTTGCAATCGACTACAGATGACACGCAGGCTTCGACCTTTGGCGGAGAGGCCTGTGTCATCCGCAAACAAAGATTTTTGACATCCCTGAGGTAACTCAGGTAAGTCAGATGTGAAAATATTGTATAATATTGGTCCCAAAATGCTGCCTTGGGGAACACCAGCTCTTACAGGAAGTCTTTCAGATCTGGAGTTCTGATAATTAACCTGAAGTGTACGATTTGACAGATAACTTTGAATTATTCTAACAATGTATGTTGGAAAATTAAAGTTTTTTAATTTTACGATCAAACCTTCATGCCAAACACTGTCGAATGCTTTTTCTATGTCTAGAAGAGCAAGACCAGTAGAGTAGCCTTCAGATTTGTTGGAACGGATCAAATTTGTTACACGTAAAAGTTGATGAGTGGTCGAATGTCCATGGTGGAATCCGAACTGTTCATTGGCAAAAATTGAATTTTCGTTGATGTGGGCCATCATTCTGTTCAAAATAACCCTTTCAAAAAGTTTACTGATGGAGGAAAGCAAACTGATTGGACGATAGCTAGAAGCTTCTGCAGGATTTTTGTCTGGTTTTAAAATTGGAACAACCTTAGCATTTTTCCATTTGTCAGGAAAATATGCTAATTGAAAACATTTGTTAAATATATCAACTAGAAATGATAAGCTACTTTCTGGAAGTTTCTTGATGAGGATGTAGAAAATTCCATCATCGCCAGGAGCTTTCATATTTTTGAATTTTTTAATAATAGTTCTCACTTCATCCAAATCAGTCTCCCAGGCATTTTCGAAAACGTTCTCTTGATTGAGAATATTTTCGAACTCCTGAGTAACTTCATTTTCAATTGGACTAGTAAGTCCTAAATTAAAATTGTGCGCACTTTCAAACTGCATAGCAAGTTTTTGAGCTTTTTCGCAATTAGTTAGTAATAATTTGTTTTCCTCTTTCAATGCCGGTATAGGCTTCTGAGGTTTTTTCAAGATTTTAGATAATTTCCAAAAGGGCTTAGAGCCAGGGTCCAATTGAGAAATTTTATTTTCAAAATTTTTGTTTCTTAATTGAGCAAAACGCTTTTTGATTTCTTTCTGCAAATTCTGCCATATAATTTTCATAGCAGGATCGCGAGTGCGTTGAAATTGCCTTCTCCTCACGTTTTTAAGACGGATCAAGAGTTTAAGATCATCGTCTATAATCACGGATTCAAATTTTACTTCACATTTTGGAGTTGCAATGCTTCTGGCTTCAACAATGGAATTTGTTAAAGTTTCAAGAGCATTGTCAATATCAAGTTTAGTTTCTAAAGAAATGTTAACATCAGTATTAGAGTCAACATACGTTTCATATATATTCCAGTCGGCTCGTAAATAATTGAAAGTGGAGCTGATAGGATTAAGAATCGCTTCTTGGGATATTTGAAATGTAACAGGGACATGATCAGAATCAAAATCAGCATGAGTAACTAATTGGCTACAAAGATGACTAGAGTCGGTTAAGACCAAATCAATCGTAGATGGATTTCTAGAAGTGGAAAAACATGTAGGGCTATCAGGGTATTGAATTGAGAAATATCCTGAAGAGCACTCATCAAATAAAATTCTGCCGTTGGAATTACTTTGAGAATTATTCCATGACCGATGTTTGGCATTAAAGTCACCAATGACAAAAAATTTTGACTTATTGCGAGTCAATTTACGCAAGTCAGTTTGGAGCAAATTAACTTGCTGTCCAGAGCATTGAAAAGGCAAATAGGCAGCTATGAAAGTATATTTACCAAACTGTGTTTCAACAGAAACACCTAAAGTTTCAAAAACTTTAGTTTCAAATGATGAAAACAGTTGATGTTTTATACGCCTATGAATGATGATTGCAACTCCCCCACATGCCCCATCAAGTCGATCATTACGATAAACAAAAAAGTTAGGATTTTTTTTGAGTTTAGATCCAGGTTTTAAATACGTTTCGGTAATAACTGCTATATGCACGTTATTAACCGTAAGAAAATTAAACAGCTCGTCCTCTTTACCATTCAGAGAACGAGCATTCCAATTTAAAATATTTAAATTATTATTTGGATCCATTAGAAAAACGTAATCCAATAACAATTTGATTTGTAAATTTTACACCTACTTGGACTGCTTCAGTCATAGTGGTGGCTTTGAACATTGCATCAATCATTAGATTCAATTGTTCAGTTAGAAAATTAAAATCAGAGGCTGACATGTCATGTGATTTCCCATTAGAATTTCCGGTAGACGAAGAAGCGGAATTACCTGTGGCGGTAGGGTTTTTTCCATTTGATTTGAAACAAGTAGAATGGGTACCCATGGATCGAACAGGGGAGGAGTTCAAATTTCCTGCTACGATATCGGCAAAGGATTTACCGTGGGTACACGCAGAGAAAACAATTTTAATATCAAATATATTCTGTATCATTACAACAATATATCCGTATTATTTGCCGGCTTATAATTGCCTTTTATTGTTTCAATAACAACTCCTAATTTATTTCAAAAATAAAAATTGTTGAATTTGACAGCTGCGTTAAACGGGGTACAACAAAATATTTTTTTGTTTCAAATTTTTTTTCTTTTGAAACAACAAATTTTTGCATTGAAATAAAACCTTCCATTTTTTAAATTAAATTACACTGTTTTTTGATGTGACAATGTTCTTGTTTGAAATAAAAACACTGTTTTGTTGGTCCCAGTCCCTTTATTATTATTTTTTTTAGGAATTAAACAATAAACAACGAAAACGAAACCTCTACTTTACTTTTATTTTGTGAAAGTAGAAGAATTGGAACATGCACCAAAATCCATTTAACTGGAGAATGTTCTTTATCCGCTTCGCGACAAAGTGACGGGATGACATAACCGGCTCGTGTAAGAGTTGACTGCAATACTGGAGAATACATTAGTGGAATTAAAATTTTAGAAAAGATGGTTAATACTCACCAAAAATAATTCTGATTCTGGTTTTCCTTACTCCAAAACTGATACAAAAATCTATGACCTGAACTTCTCGCACGAACATTTTAACAACGCCATGTTCTTCAATTTAATATAATGTATCGGAAATATTCGCTTTTTCACCGGTTCTACTAAGCAACAAAATGGCGAGACAGTTTTTATGCTACGTGCATAATTATTAGAATCAATAATGATGTAAATTGAAACAAATAAACTTTCATTTGACGTAAAGTTTTTCTTTTGTTGTTTTAAAAACAAATCTTGTTAACAATGTACCCAGTAAATCCAACAATACTGTTGCTTTATTTTGATAAAAATGATTGTTGTTTCAACGCATTTTTTGTATTACAACAAATTGAACAAGTTTATTGAGAACAACAAAGTTATTTATTGTTTTGAATAGCTGGTATTTCTCTGCGTGTAGATACATTCGAAATTGAAAGATTCGAACGGCTACCCGACGGATTAAAATTAGTTTGTGAATGAGCATGATTATGATCTTCCTGATGGGTGTGATTCATGATCAAGCGATCGTTAACTGAAAAATGAGCATTGTTCGATACTCTACCAGGCAAATTGCGGAAACGACCGTTATCGTAACGGATATTATCTTTCATCTGCCTGGCACGAACCTCAATGACCCTTTTGCGTGAAGGGCAATTCCAAAAATTGGACTTATGGTTAGCCCCGCAATTACAGCATATGAATTTGGTGGTATCTTCCTTCACTGGACAGACGTCCTTAGCGTGAGAAGAACCTCCGCAAATCATGCATTTAGCATCCATGCGACAATTTTTTGTACCATGACCCCACTTTTGGCACCGACGGCACTGAGTGGGGTTCTGGTAATTTCCTCCAGGTTTCTGGAAATGTTCCCATGTCACACGGACATCGAACATAAGTTTAGCTTTTTCTAAAGCTTTGATATTATTTAGTTCTTTTTTGCTAAAGTGAACTAAATAATATTCTTGAGAAAGCCCTTTCCGTACAATGCCAGATTGGGTTCTCTTTTTCATAATGATTACTTGGACTGGGGAAAATCCAAGTAAATCATTTATTTCATTTTTGATCTCTTCAGGTGACTTATAGTCACTTGAGAGACCTTTCAAGACAACTTTGAACAAACGTTCAGTTTTGTCGTCATAAGTAAAAAATTTGTGCTTCTTCTCTTCAAGATGTCTGAGAAGAAGTTCACGATCTTTAAGAGTTTCTGGCAAAACGCGACAGTCTCCTTTCTTTGCGATTTGGAAGGAAACCTTGATTCCCCTAATGGAGTTCAAGATCTCCTGCCTAAATCCCGCAAATTCGGAACAACTGACCACGATAGGCGGCACTCTTTGCTTCCTCACTTGAATCAAAGAGCCTGGGCTAGAGGCTGCTTCGATTTGGTGTTCGGAAAATTTGTCTAGAGCATCGAACTGATTGCTCATTTCGATACAATTATTCATTTCACCCTTGGAAGAAACTTCGCATTCCGGGGAAGCGTCCTTTCTTCCATTCTTGCCACGTGTAGTGACAGTTTTAAAACCCACTTTTTTGGAAGGAAGTAGTGAATTCAGAGATTCACCCTTCCTTTTGTTAGTTGTTGATACCATGTTTAGTTAATAAACGAAAGAAGACGTGACCTTCGAGAGGTTTTTTCCCGAGACGGTGTCCAAGAAGGATTACCACCGCTAGCTTTCGCCAACGGGTCCAACGAAAAATCGAAGGCACGGGTCCAAACAAGGATCGTAAAGGGATCAATAGTAGAAAAATAGTACTGAAAAGTACTGTTTTAGTAGCACTGAAAAGTACCGTTTTTAATTTTAGCACTGAAAAGTACTGTTTATGTAGCACTGAAAAGTACTGATTTATTGCTTTAGGTAGTTTTTAAGAAAACTTCCAAGAGCAGAGAGAATTCGTGTACGCACAGCACGAAGGTACGATGCGCACTGATTCAGCTACTAATGTTACCTCGGAACTAACACGTTTAACCAGCATGGCAAAAATCAGGTTTAGAAAGGGCCTAAATAGAACATTTGTGAGCGCCTCTTGAAGAATTGGTTTATGTAATATAAGTCTCTATATCTGGATCGAATCGTTTAAATACCTACTCCAATGTTGATCCTAACGTTGCAAAACAGTTCATTTTAAAATCTCACCTAAAAAAATCACGGTTCTGTGTCATAAACATGTTATATTGTTTTTCAAACATATCTTCATAAATAAACAGCGACCCAAAAAATCTTAGATCTAGAAAAGTACAATATCGCATGAATGAATATCAGAATGATCTAAATTCTTTCCATTCCGACGTATTTTATTTGTCTAATACAAATTTTAGCTTGTTGATTTGAATATACCATATTATATGGTTCCAGCGTGAATCAATTATCAAGTCTAATTCGCGCATCTGACTACGGTCTTATAACTCAGAATGATTACTGTTCAAATAACACTTTCACTAGGATTAGTTTTTTCGAATCAAGGTTGTAAGAAATCATCCAACTATTTTGGAAAACTTTTGTTAATCTGATATTAAATAGAATGGTGTTTGTGTGTCACGAGTTGGTTTGAGAAAGAGTCGTCGGATTTATCATTTTATTATTTCACAATTGCATTCGTCAAAGACTCCGACTTATTTGTGTGACAAAAATGTTCAGAAAGTTCACTGGGAATTGAAAAAAAAAATAGGTGTGCCATAAATGACTTTGAACGTATTGTCAAAGAATCAGCCTGTGATGCTGCAATTTGTTTTGCCGGTTTCTCTACATTTGATTTTTAATTTAGGCAGTAGCAAACTCTCTTAAGGCTGAGAAGTTTCTATCCACAGGAAAAAAAAATAGCTAAACTTATAGCATTTCTTTAAAAATGAAGAAATTATTACAGGATTTGATAACAGAATTTTCAAAGGCATGAAATTATCCTACAATGCCTTATTGGATTTATACACGGAGTCTCAAGTTGACTAGTGGTGCAATACGTTAGGACTAGGTTTGCATTTGTTGCTTTATCCTACTGCAGTCTCTTTGTGATAGTAAGTCGATCAAACATCGGCTTATTCAACCCAGATGTTGTGGAGTTTTTATGTTTTTGGTGAAACTTGCAACACTGATGGAGCTGTATATGAATGCTATTATTATTTATGAGCAGTGGAAATTGAGAGAAAATCAAGTAAAAGCTAAGTTGATAGTTGGAGAGTTGTTCTTCGGAATGTAAAATATACTAAAATGTAAGTCCTATTGTAAATTTAGTTAACATAGTTTAAATTATTCATGAAATAAATTTCCAGCATTGAAGCTGATCAAACAGAATCTGCTGTCAATAAGTGCCTAAACATTCCGGAGCTGAGACTACCCTACACTAGGTATAGATTAATGGTTGGATAACTAAATTTGTTATCATTTTGTTTGAAATAACTTGGGGTTTTGGAGTTACTATACATATAACAAAATTTGCTTTGATTTTGAGGGCCCCAAATTTGACACCGCACCGGGCCCCGAAAACTATAGCTACGCCACTGGTAGATGGAGTCTTCGGCAAAACTGTAGAAGTAGCAGTTTGAAAAATAAAACCTTGTCGAAGACACGATTTTTCTGTCTTTTGTCATACTCTTGTTTTCTATCTCTCGTCAATGACCTCTAAAAAACATATTTTTATCATAACTTTTTTTTATTAAGTTTTCTGTGCAATTATTTGTCATGCCAAAAGTCCGTGTTTTTTCTGAACAAATCACCTCACTATTTTTTGAAATGTCAAAGTTATATATAAATCCCGGCGTAAAATGACGCAGACAACCCTTACAAATCATGAAATTACGCGTTTTTATGTATCTAACAACTTAACTTATCCAACAACGTAAAAATGTAAAACGTCTTAATAAAAAGATATGAATCAATATGATTCCAAACGAGTTTTTGTGTGTAACCTTATCCAAATTTTGTTAAAAACTCAAAACTCTTCTAAAACATTTTTTACATTTCTCAAGCCCTTGTACAAAGCTGTTAGATACATTAAACACATGTTTCATAAAGATTAATTTTTTTATTAAAAATATGCATGTTCTTAGAGAAAGGACACCCTTCCATTTCGCCCCGTGTAATCATTCATGCCCATACACCCCTTATTCCTTTTTATTTGCAAGAATCGTATGCCTATGAAAGACATCTACTCTCCTTTTTCTTCTAAGTTCGGCTGAGATTGGCCATAATCATCTTCAGTGTGCATAATTTAGTGCCTCCTTTTATAAAGAGTCAATAACGGCGCCGGCCACGTCTTTGCAGTCAGGTGGGATTGGGGAAGGAATGTTAGTGCTATTTGGAGACCGTGTTTACCTCTGCATCTCCACACAGGTTACTGGGAGGGATGTTTGTTAATGGGGAGGATCGTTGGGTCACAGGTTCACTTTGATAAGCTATTAGATCATGATAAACAATTATTTAAGAGATATAAACATTCCTTTAAATATAAAACTTTCAATGGATTTGAAAAATTTCTGTGTAGAAGAACAAAAAGAACGTCACTTCAAGTGACGAACCATTCAAAGTTTGTTGAACAAATAGCTAAATGCAACATTCCTATTGCTGTTAAACTGTGTTAAACTCAATTGGCTGGACCATCACAAACCACTATTATGCCGACACTTACAATCGCAAACCATTCAAAGTTTGTTGAATAAAATAACCTTTTGCAAGTCTACACTTATAGTGTCGAACCATCCAAATTTATTTTAATTGAAAAAATAAAAGTAAAAAGTAAGCAAAACTTGACACTCACAGTGTCGAACCATTCATAGTTTGTTGAAAAATCATATTTACATCCCACCGTTGGAAAGATAAAATGTGCTTTCATACATATTTTACAGATTTGAAATAATAACATGAACATGAACAGCTCACTATTCGATCCTTCATCCTTGACTGAGCAGCCACAACTCACTTTCAGCTTCACTTAACACATACAGACTGACTGAGGAAGAAATCACTCTGCAGACGCAAGAAAAATAACACTTTTGCTATTCATGCAAAAAATTGCTCTGATGACACAAAACAAAAATGAGCTTATATAAGGATGCAACAAATGTATAAGATGAATTCCAGAAATAATTGCACAATAGCTCCACAAATCTTTCAAAGTACACCCGATTCTGTTTTTGCACGGATTTTTCTACACGGCCTTCTAAAAAAAGTTTCCATACATTTTTTCCCGCCAAAACCTTATTTTTGCATGAAACGTCGAGCAATTGTGTTACTTTTTTTGCACGGTTTTTGAAGAGTAGTGTTTGATCCTTGGAGTGGGACGCTCGCTCCAGCGGGAGCGGGTGGAAAAGCAGGATCGATCGTGTTGAGTGAGAGTGCGCGTCGTACGATAGTGAAAAAGTGAATACCGCTACAATAGTGTTTGTTCCTTGGGTTGTGATGATCGCTCCAGTGTAGTTAGTGGTAATCACCGCCCGGTCATTAGAAAAAAAAAAACCGATGCACTCTGGTGAGATCTATATATCTATATAACCTATTCACTACTTTATTACCTATTATCATTTGAAACCACTAAATACGTGCCAGGGTCAAATGTCTTATTTTCGATTCAGGAAGTGTGAAATCATTTGCTTGCTGTTAATGAAAATGACCTTAGAACGTGTGTGTATGTACTGCCATTCTTGAAATGGGTCGTAGGAAATTACAGTAGAGCTATCACCTTCCTTCTCCCGGGCTAAATTTATCTGCATCTATGTAGATATCGAAAGATACCAATAAATATATGCAGATAAATTTCTTCCATAAAAGCACTGCCGGTCAGTGGAAGTTGGATTATACACACACATACTTTTTTTACACGGTTTTTGAAATTTTGAACCGAAAACTTTTTTTGCACAGTACGCATCCCCCGTGCAAAAACAGAATCGGGTGTATACCTCCAAGGAATAAAACAGGAATTTATCTCGAATTTTTTTCAATTCCAGATACTTTGTATACTTTGTTTTTCCAGATAATTTAACAAAAAATCCTCGTGGCCGGCTCAAAGCATTTATCCGAAAGTACTTTTTTAGATTTTTTCACTCCTAGACCACCAGAACTCTTCAGAAGTTCACCCAAAAATCTCAAAAAGATTCTTCACAAACCATTACAATATACTTAGTGCTCTATTTTTCAGGATCTCTGCTTGGAAAACCAACTCCTTTCTCAATAATATTATACAGAGATTTCCCATGAATTCTCCCAAAAAGTTCTCCTGAAGTTCCTCAAAGATTTTTTGTATAGAACTACTCCGGCAATGCTTTCAAAAACTCTATGGATTTATCTAACAAAATTATTTTACAAATGTTTAATAAAAATTTCATACAATTTCAAGCACGAATTATTTTAGGTGTTGATGCATAAATTGCACCCTGAAGAAATTCCTGGATGAATTCCTTTAAAAAGTCTGAAGAAAATCCGAATGTATCCTTGGAGGAATTCCTGTTTAAATGCGTGCAGTGATTCTGCGAACAAATATTGAGTAATTGGAAACCACATGACTTATTCCAAAAGAAATCAATGCACTGTGTTTTATTTCGTAGATTTCATGCGCTTTTTGAATAGCGCCCAAACTGTTGATTTTAGCGATATAGCTTGTTCGGAGAAGTTTCTTGGTATATTAAAGCGCATCTTCTAATGAAAAATGTTTTGTGATCAATCCTCCTAGCAGTGAGATAGAAAAACAATTTTTTTTTTTTTCAAAACATTTAGATAGACATATTGTGTCTTCGGCAAAGTTGTAGAATTGTCAATTTGAAACAACATTGTCGAAGACATGATTTGCTATCTCTTATACTTTTTGAGATATATGCCGTTGTATGTGAATGGCCCCTAAAAACCATATTTTTAATCGTAACTTTTTCCAAGAATTTTGAAAATTTTTGTGTTTTCTACAAAGTCATAAAAAACCCGTGTTTTTGCTGATCAACACTATCTTTTGAAGTAACAAAGTTTAGGCCCCTATTACTGCCTTCGGCGCAAAATGGCGCAGACAACTCTTACAAATCATGAAAGTGCTATATCTTTCCTTTCGGTTGGTGATAAAACATTTGTCTATAGGCGTCTTTTCATGGGTTCTTAGTATTGAACAAATCTCGCATAACTTATGATCTCGCCCTAAAAGCCATTGGTTAGTGTGTAGCTCGGTGTTTCTGAGTATTTGGATGGATTTACACGTTATTTAACAACGTTATGATGAAGAAAGGATCATTATCTACCTGCCGGTGGTGTTGGTTTGATTGCCTATTTGTTCATTTGCTTAGAAACAACAAGCTACACACGTGGTTACCAATGGCTTTTAGGGCGTTATCCCAGATTACGCGAGAAATAAGCCTTATTAAAACGATTTCCACCGATAATTCCTTCACTTCAATAAATAGAGAGGTGCGATGTTCAGCAAAAACACGCGTTTTAAGATATCTAACAACTTTGTAGTAGACATGAAAAACGTCTGCTAAATGATTATTTATGAATATGTATATCGTGTGGCAGGTACGAAATTATTCTATGCATAGGGAAGTTGAGAAAATTTCACAAACTTTTACGTAATTAATAAACAACACCTGACAGGATTAATAGAATTTTCATAATGCTGAAGATAATGTTCAATGACAAATTCAAGCATAAGATTAATTTCCGTAGCAAAGCAATTTGATATTACGCCAATGTTTTCAATGTTCAAACCAACATTGGGTTGAAGACTTTAAAATTCGTCATTACTTCTCAAAAGATCATTTTTGATCGAAATCTTGTCTTGCTTAGTTCTTCATAAAATCATGAAATGCAAAGAAAGATCTAATGCGTCTTGAACCAATAGGTCATCGTTTTAGGACCCAAACAAGCCGGTATCGATCCCAATAGCAGCCTAACCACAACCACCACAACTAGCCAAAATAAGGAAAATGAGAGAGAGAGAAACAGACACTATGACCAGGTGAGATCGAATTTCTCACCAAACCACCAAGTCATGCTGCCGATTCCAAACGAAATCAAAAGTGATCCTCGAGAGGCCATACACACTGTGGGTGTTACCTCATCACTATACGATCGAGCCGGTTTCAAGAAGTGCTAAATTGGTGTCGGTATTGCGAAAAATAAAATGCATTTTAGGGTGATAACTTTGCGACGCGTGTAGTTGTGCTTTTTTCGAGCCGAATCGATTTTTTACGAACACCCAGAAAGTTAGTGGACAAAATAGTGTTCACCTGAAGGCTATAAGGTAACCTGTATCAACCCTCCACATTCGAATTGGTTGTTTCTCTTGGCGGTTGGCAGCTCTCTCCTTTGTTGACGTTACATTCGAGAGCATACATAAAGCTCTCTTCCAAACTCGGTACGGCTAATAAACGATTAGCGATCGTAATCAGCTGGTATGTGGGTATGCTTTCGCATAGTTGTACAGCTGATAGGGTAAAATAGGTGATTGTGTCACTAAATTTCATGTTTTGTTCAAGGGGCCGAAATTGTTCGCAGTTTAAGGTTATTGGTAACATCCACGGCCATTAACACTTGTACCGGCAGCATAATTTTCAAACCAAAATATATTGTAATTGTGATATTATTTTTTCATATCACTTTGTACCATTTTTTACAAGTGCTCAAAAGTCCTTCTATTTTCAGGATATATGTTAATTTTGATCAATGGTTATCTAGTTCCGGAAATATTCCTATTTTTTGCAATTGTTTTTGAGAAATGATCATTTATATGTACTTCCGATACCATTCTGGCCAATCATATCTCGTAAAATAATTAAAAAATAAATAACTTACTCTCAAAACATTATTTTGTAATTTCCAGATTTCTTAGAAACACAACTCAACCGAGCCGTCAATTTTTATTGCCTGATATTAAACATTTCATATTTTATTTTTTAGATAAATAGAACAAAGAAGAACAAAATGGTAGTCAATGAAATTTCATATGGATAGTGTCAGTGGCCCAAGGAACAACGGATAATATTTAAAACCAGATGATCATTTAAATATTATATGAAGATTATTATGGAAAATGACTATGTTTTGTATTCTTCATCATAATATTCTATAGAAAAGCTGTGTGATTGTCAGCATACTTGCGACAATACAAAATTCGCACAAAAAATGTATTAATGTGTGAACACTTCAATGTATAATGCTTTGTACTTTATGTATTTTTTTGTAATTTTGTTGACTGTTCAACAAACTGTATATCAATCAATAGTTAAAATCAATCAGTTAATAGTCCTTGAGATTTCGTACTACAAGCGACCCACAGTAAAAATGCATGGACAGTGAGAATAAATCAGTAGCGTATGTTTAAGTCAGACTAAACCGTTGTTGGTTCAAGTGAACCCTCAAAGTCCCAGGACAGACCTTTTATTTTCAATCGGAATGCGGTTTTCACTATGTTCAATGGAAAGAGTTAGACTTCCTATGAGTGGGGTTTTCAAGCCGGAAGATCAGGTCTAGACATGTTTTTCAACCAGAAACGAGTGTCACATTTTTTACATCTTTAAGGTGAAGATAAATCGAAGTCAAACCTCAAATTTTCAAGAGCACAAATCTGGAGAACCAAAAATCCGTTTAAGCTGAAAACCTAATCGATTGGTCACCACCAGCGTGTGACCAATCGATTAAGTTTTCAGCTTAAACGGATGTTTGGTTCTCCAGATTTGTGCTCTTAAAAATTTGAGGTTTGGCTTCGATTCATCGTCACCTTGACCCTCTAATACCCAACCCCGCCTTTAGACAGGGTACACTTTGCAATTTTGTGTATTATTCCGTAGGTTGGAAATCAAAATGATTTTAGTTTTTGGCTAAAACACACATATAAGGGAATTTTTTTTATGACTTTTGAAATTTTTTTGTATTTTTTTAAAATTGGATTTTTATATAACCCACAAATGCTTGTCTTCAATATTTTTTGCAATCAACCTATCACAGAAGATGAGCCTGATAGTATTGAAATAATTTCAAACCTGTTTTTCCGTTAGTTGAAAATATTGTAACAATGTTGCGCTCTGTGATTGCCATGACAATTTTGCGTTTGATTGTATCCTTATCCGCAACAGTTGGGACAAACAATTGTGAGCGAGCTTGCTTTGTTGTTTGTTTTTCGTCTGTTTTAATGACAATTTGATTCACTGTACACGAGTCGATTTACTCAAAATGAAAACCTATCGATGTTTGTTTGACGTCATTTGAGCTTACGGTCGACGTCAGTTCAACAAGGAAGTAAATGCTCGACAGCCGAGTGAAAGTTTAACAACTACCAAAAAACTAAACATTACATATACTTCACAATTGGATTAAATGAACAAAATTATGGGAAGATTGCGAAAAAGTTACACGTCCTCTCGGTGAGAATCGAACTCTTGACTCCCTGTTCTCTAGATAGGGCGCGTTACCCCTACGCCACGAGAGGACTCATGGACGCAGAAGTTAACCTGAATTCGATTTCAGCTCAATAAGCAGGTGGTCCTCTTTCGCAAAGCGCACCTCTTTCGGAAGAATTAAATGCCCATCCGAACACAACACTTTTTTAATATTTTTGTCTGATTTATGATTTATAATAACTTACACATATGTTAAAGAGTCCCAATGAACAGAAACATGAATAACATATAAACGAAGAACATTTTATTTTTCCAATTCAATTTTCTTCAGTTCAGACATGTTGGTTCAAATTAGTCGACAACATTATTACAACATTTTCATTGTTACTTTTTAGTAAGAATTCTTACATCATGGGACAGCAATTGGATTTCTATGTTGTAGAATTTCTACCGCTTGTATTTTGTTTTTATGAAAGTCGGATGTGATGTTGGATACATCATCTGGAGAAATCATTCCTCGGAACGGAATCCTTTAATTAAGTATTTGAAACTTTTAATTATATGGTTCAAATCCAGTGGATTCTATGCACATTACTCTTCCGTCATAAAGCTCGAAAAACAGCTCCTTTTAAGACACCTCAATACATTTGACTTGGTTTTGCAAATATTTGAAATCGGAAATGTGGCAAACTTTCTTCTTAAGACTATAATAAGCCAACGTTTGAAACCATGCAAGAACATTGAATAAATTATGCTTGATTATGTAGAGCCTTGTCTTCAAAGTTTGTACGGATAATTTGCGGACACCCTGTAATAAAATTTTCACTTACCTACCCCACGAGGTTAGAAAATTGATGATGTTTAAATTTAGCTTTTCGAGGACTACATCGACCGCGTAGAGTTATGGAAAATCATGAAGAAGAACAGCTTCCCCGGGAAGCTCACGAGACTGATAAGAGCAACGATGGAAGGTGTGCAAAATTGTGTGAAGGTTTCATGCGAACATTCCAGTTCGTTTGGATCCCGCCGGTGACTACGACAAGGTGATGGATTTTCGTGCCTGTTGTTCAAGTGTCATGCGGAGAGCCGGTTTTAACGGCCGGGGTACGATTTTTACGAGATCCAGTCAATTTGTTTGCTTCGCGGATGATATGGACATTGTCGGTTGAACATTTGAAAAGGTGACAGACCTGTACAACCGCCTGGAACGCGAGGCAGCAAAAGTTGGACTAATGGTGAATGCGACCAAGACAAAGTACATGCTAGCTGGTGGAGCCGAGCGCTCATAAGGCCGGTAGTACTCTACGGGCATGAAACGTGCTATTCAAAAAGTTAGGGAGAGATCTCGGTCACTTACAGCGAGGTAACTATACTCGATTCGAAGTGACTCGCCGTGAAAATCAAATGGAGTCCCACAGTAGAATTTTCATCTCGTTCGAGTCGTAGAATAAACCCATTTGAGTCATAGCTTATTCTATAAATAATATCATCGAAAAAGCTTACGACTTGATTAAAAAATGATAATATTGTTGAATTCCATCTGTAAATAAAAACAAAAATCTATTAGCTTTACTCCCTTGTAATCCGTTAACGATTAAGATAAAACGTAGCCACTCCATTTTGGTCATGTCATTCCAAACTTTGAGCTCATTGGAAGAAAACTGGAACTACCCAATCCCAAGCTGAGGATTCATTTCTTTTCATTATATCGAAAATTTTTAGGAACAAATGATGAGAATTAATTGTTGTATTAGTAATAATAATATGAAAAATAATTGTAAAATCACTCCTAAAATCTTCCAAACATTACAAAATGCTTAACTTTCGGTGAGGTAATGTCGAGATGAAGTCATTCTTATTCTAAACAGACTCAACTAGCAAAGCAATACCCTGACCGCCTCCAATACAAGCGGAGCCAACAGCACGCTTCAGATTTTTACGCTTCAGCTCATGCACCAAGTGTCCAGTAATTCTGGATCCGGAAGCTCCAAGAGGATGTCCCAGGGCAATGGCTCCACCATTCAAGTTGAATTTGTTCATATCGATTCCGAGCTCCTGTACACAAGACATGGCCTGCACGCCGAATGCTTCGTTGATTTCAAACAGGTCAACATCATCCTGCTTGACACCGGCTACCTTCAACACGTTTTGGATCGCTGGGACTGGACCGATTCCCATGATTTCCGGTGGGACACCAACCGTACTGTAAGCTACCAAACGGGCCAAAGGAGTCAAATTATATTGCTTTACTGCTTCCTCAGAGGCCAAAACGACTGCAGCAGCTCCATCACAAATGCCCTGAAATTTATGAGAAAATCTTAATGAGTAACGTATCTAACCCCGATTTGAATATGACCTTACCGATGCAGTTCCAGCTGTGACGGCACCACCCTTCTTAAACAAAGATGGCAGCTTGTTCAAACCTTCCAGGGTGGTCTGCGGGCGTGAATGTTCATCAACGGCAAAGTCAACCTCCTTGCCCTTCACCTTCAGCTTGAAGGGGGTGATTTCGCTCTTGAAGACGCCTGCGTCGTTGGCTTTCTTCCACAGTTGCTGGGAACGGTAAGCAAACTCGTCGACTTTCTCGCGGGGAATTTTGTACTTCTCAGCCAGGTTTTCAGCAGTCAAAGCCATAGGCAGCTTACAGAACGAATCGCTTAGTCCAACCTGTAAATGTTAATAATAGAATATCAGTATCATCAGTGCGTACCTTCGCACCTTCGTGATGTGCGTACACGAATTCTCTCTGCTCTTAGATGTTTTTAAAACTACCTACAGCAATAAAACAGTACTTCTCAGTGCTATAAAAACAGTACTTTTCAGTGCTAAGAGAACGGTACTTTTATGTGCTTCAAAAACAGTATTATTCAGTACTATTTTTCTACTATTAATCTCTTTACGATCCTTGTCAGGACCCGTGCCTTAGATTTTTCGTTGGTCCCGTTAGTGAAGGCTAACGATGGTAATCCTTCTTGGACACTGTCTTGGAAAAAAAAAACTCTTAGAAGGTCTCTACTTCTTCCGTTTATTCACTGAACAGGGTTGCAACCACGAACAAAAGGAAAGGGTGAATCTCTGGATTCACAACTTCCTTCCAAAAAAGTGGGATTTAAAACTGTCACTAAACGTGGCAAAAAATGGAAGGAAGGACGTTTCTCTGGAATACGCGCTTTCTTCCAAGGGTGAAATGGTTAATGCTGATAATTGCATCAAAATGAGTAATCAGTTCGATACTTGAGACGAATTTTCCGAATACCAAATCGAACCAGTCTCTAGCCCAAGTGGTTCAAGTGAGGAAACAAAGATCATAGTCAGTTGTCCCGAATTTGGAGGATTTAGGGAAGAGTTCTTGAACTCCATTAGGGGGAATCAAGGTTTACTTCCAAATCGCAAAGAAAGAAAACTGTCGCGTTTTGCCGGAAACACTTAAAGATCTTGAAAAGAAGAAGCAAATTTTTTTACTTATGACTACAAAACTTAACATTTGTTCAAACTCGTCTTGAAAGGTCTCTCAAGTGACTATAAACCACCTGAAGAGATAAAAAATGGAATATATGATTTAATTGGATTTTCTCCAGTCCAAGTAATCAACGGGAACAATTCCGGAAACCTGGAGGAAATTTTCAAAGCCCCACTCAGTGCCGTTGGTGCTAAAAGAGGGATCGTAGAACAAAACATTGCCACATGTATGCTAAATGCATGATTTGCGGAGGTTCTTCTCACGCTAAGGACGTCTGTCCAGTGAAGGAAGATACCAAAAAGTTTGTATGTGCAAATTGCAGGGGGCAATCATAAGTCAAATTTTAAGGCTTGCCCTTCGCGTTGGCGAGTCGTCGAGGCTCGTGCCAGGTAGATGAACGATAATGTCCGTTACGATAACGGACATTTCCGGAATTTCCCTGGTAGAGTTTCGAACAATGCTAATTTTTCAGTTGACGATGATAAAGAATCATACACATCAGGAAAGTTATAATCATGCTCATTCACAAACTAATTTTAATTCGTCGGGTAGCCGTTCGAATCCTTTAATTTTGAATGTATCTACCCAAGGAAAATCCTTTGCCGATATCGTAGCAGGTAATTTTAACTCCTCCCCTTTTCATACTACGAGTACCCGTTCTAATTGCTTCAAATCAATATATGTCTGCCTCTGATTTTAATTTTCTAACTGAACAATTTAATGCCAAACATCGGTCATGGAATAATTATCAAAGTAATTCCAACGGCA
Organism: Aedes aegypti; assembly: GCF_002204515.2. NCBI lineage: Eukaryota > Metazoa > Arthropoda > Insecta > Diptera > Culicidae > Aedes > Aedes aegypti. The sequence goes on along the minus strand of NC_035108.1, from coordinate 176,325,385 downwards.
GAATTCTATTTGATGAGTGCTCTTCAGGATATTTTTCAATTCAATACCCTGATAGCCCTACATGTTTTTCCACTTCTAGAAATCCATCTACGATTGATTTGGTCTTAACCGTCATCTTTGTAGCCAATTAGTTACTCATGCTGATTTTGATTCTGATCATGTCCCTGTTACATTTCAAATATCCCATGAAGCGATTCTCAATCCTATCAACTCCACTTTTAATTATTTTCGAGCCAATTTGAATATATATATGAAACATATATTGACTCTAATCTTAATGTTAACATTTATTTACAAACAAAACTTGATATTGACAATGCTCTTGATACTTTAACTTTCATTGTTGAAGCCAGTAAAATTTGAATCCGTGATTATAGACGATGATCTTAAACTCTTGATCCGTCTTAAAAACGTGAGAAGGCAATTTCAACGCACTCGCGATCCTGCTATGAAAATTATATGGCAGGATTTGCAGAAAGAAATCAAGAAACGATTTTCGCAATAAGGAAATAAAAATTTTGAAAATAAAATTTCTCAATTGGACCCTGGCTCGTTTGAAAATTATCTAAAATTTTGAAAACACCTCAGAAGCCAATACAGGCATTGAAAGAGGAAAACAAATTATTACTAACTAATTGCGGAAAAGCTCAAAAAATTGCTATGCAGTTTGAAAGTGCGCACAATTTTAATTTAGGACTTACTAGTCCAATTGGCAATCAAGTTACTCAGGACTTCGAAAATATTCTCAATCAAGAGAACGTTTTCGAAAATTCCTGGGAGACTGATTTGGAAGAAGTGAGAACTACTATTAAAAAAATCAAAAATATGAAAGCTCCTGCCGATGATGATTTTTTACATCCTCATCAAGAAACTTCCAGAAAGTAGCTTATCATTTTTAGCTGATATATTTAACAAATGTTTTCAGTTAGCATATTTTCCTGACAAATGGAAAATGCTAAGGTTGTTCAAATTTTAAAACCAGACAAAAATCCTGCAGAAGCTTCTAGCTATCGTCCAATCATGTTGCTTCCCTCCATCAGTAAACTTTTTGAAAAGGTTATTTTGAACAGAATGATGGCCCACATCAACGAAAATTCAATTTTTGCCAATGAACAGTTCGGATTCCGCCAGGGACATTCGACCACTCATCAACTTTGACGTATAACAAATTTGATTCGTTCCAACAAATCTGAAGGCTCTACTGGGTTTGCTCTTCTAGACACAGAAAAAGCAATCGACAGTGTTTGGCATGAAGGCTTGATCGTATAATTAAAAAAATAAGTTTCCAACGTATATTGTTAGAATAATTCAAAGTTATCTGTCAATGTTTGGAATGATACTAATTAGAGATGGGCAAAAAGAATCGGAGCCGTTCAAAAGATCCGGATAACTCAAAAGAACTAGTGATCCGTGGCTCTTTTTTGGCGAAATTCGGTTCATTTGATCAGCAGGGAACAGACTAATAGTGACCCTGAAAAATAACGAACCGATTCTTTTCCCATATTCTCCTTCGTTTGTTTCTCGGCTTTATTATTACACTTGAAATGTACCTTGCTTTGCGCGCCACGTCCCACATGCAAGCATAGTTTTCTGCGGCACCGTGCTCTCTGCGCTCTCAGCAAAGACACACAAATTTGCCCCGTCAACTTGCACACAGGAAGCACATTTTTTACTTCTTCCTTTTGGTTCGGGTAGGGGAAACCGGCCAAGTATATCGTGAGTTTTTGGGGAAACATGAGAGTGAGAAAAATACGGAATGAACGATGCATGTCGCACAACAGGGAGTAAACCGCTCTTTTCCCGTTCGCTCGGTTCAGTTTGCTCTTCTTTCGCAAGCCGCTGAGCCACTGAACCGTCCAAAAGATCCGGTTCACTAGAATGAGTGATTCCAGTGATTCGGATCAAATCCGTTCACTGAAATGAGCCGTTTTGCCCATCTCTAATACTAATGAGGAAATTTCAAAAAAAAATACGAGGAGCATCTCGACTTCATGGAATTCCTCGCATTAGTTTGCGATGCCAAAGCGAATCAAACAAATCCTTAAACTAACAATCACCTACTGAGGCAGCATCACTAGAACAGTTAGGCAACGAATCTCTAACATCTCTTCTCTTGGAAGATATTGTTATTCGAGAGGTTGGACGAAAGACGGTTTGTGTACATAAGGCCGGTTCAAAATTGAAAAATGTTGAAAATCTAATCTCCGATATCTTCCTTACCATCTATACAATAGAAATAGTGTTCTGTGAAATTTAAAGCTTTCTAGCTGGTGATTTCAGGGCTGGTAGCAGTCAGAGGCCAAAATAATAGTGACTTTAGTGACCAAAATGATCAAAATAGTGACCAAAAAGTGAATGCACATATTGGGTAAATTTAGAATGTAAAGAACAGCAGTAATTATTGGAAATGTTTCTTAACATTTATCTGTCCAGGATAAGACTTGATTGCTCAAAACGATGGTGCATCTAAGATGTAACTTCTTCATAAAAAGGATGAATTTCAGAACATTCTGAAAAAAAATCCTCGCTGTATCAAAAATTTAAAACAAGCAGAAAATAGAAACAAAGGTAAAATTTGTGGCAGAATTTCCGTAAAATTAAAACCTTTTTTTTTTTGAGGTTACGAGATTTAACTGTTCTACGATCCTGAAATTGAATAATTTTGCATACCGTGCACCCCCGCTAATTTGAACGGTACCTCATGCAAACCATTGGAACTTAAAACCGTGTTTCTGGTTAGCCTTCTGACTATTTTGTTTTGATTCAACGTTTCGTTTCACAACGTTCCATTTGACTTCATTGCCTTCCATGAGCTAAATGACTGTTTAATCATTTTTTTATCTGAATGAATCGGGGATCAAATTCAAAAGTGATCAGATTAAAAGCGGTCAAATCAACAGGGGTATCCAGTACTTAGATTATAAACAAACAGTAAACGATTGAAACCGCATATGTGTTGCTAAAATCATCAATGAATCATAATTATCTAACAATGTTTAAACATTAATTATAGAAATGTTTGTAAGGTTTTGAAGTTTCCATGTACACGACGAACAGGCTGGAATAGCCTAGAACTCGACAATTTAAATGTGCAATATAAGAACGTGTTTTTGTACAAAAAGTCGAGTGAAAACAATAGTAAGGGTTAATGAATGGAAAAATGTATATTTTATTGATTGGAATTTCTAAATGATTTCTAGGAACTTCTAAATGATTTCTAGGAAAATTATTACTCACATTTAAAATTCTGGACGAGTTTTTAACAAACTCTTTTATATTATTTTGCTGTTTTCCAAACCGTCTCTGGCTAATCTTCCAGAGGAGTTTGATGATGATCTTTCAGAAAGCAGATTTAAGATTCCTTCTATAATCGCAGATTACTACAAAAGGTTCACTAGTAATTTATTCAGCAGATCTGACGGGTATTGGTGCTGATTTTCGCTTAAGTTTAGTAAAATATTTTGGTCGGAAAATTCAGTTTAAATTTGCTTTCTTCTGGAGGAAATCTCCAGAGGAATTCCTGGACAAAATCCCCGGAGAAATTCCTGGAGGAAATCCTCGGATAAATTATCTGAATAAATCCCCAAAGCAATTTGTAGAAGAATTCCTGGAATAAATCTCCGGTTGAATTGCTTTTGAAATGTTTCTGATAAACTTCTGGAGAAAATTCCCGAAGGATTTCTTAGAATTCCTGGCCTTACAGGATTTTCTGAAGGTAATTCCTGGAAGAAATTATGGATGAAATCTACGAAGAAATTTCTGATCGGAATACCCGAAAGGATTCCTGGAGGACATCCCCGGAGGTATTGTTGTAGCAAATCCGCAGATGAATTCCTGAAAGAAGTCCCCGTAGAAACTGCTGGTGGGAAAACATGGAGTAGTTCCTGGTGGAAATTTTGTTAGGCACATCGGAACAACTTTGTTAGAATTTCTGGAAGAACTCCTGGACGACTCTGTTGAAGGACTTCGTTGGGGAATCTTAAGATGTATTCTCGTAGAAATTCTTGATGGAATTCCTGCAAGAATTCCTAAATGATTCCCCGGAGAAATAGCCTGATGTTCGCTTTTTTTCTTAAATCACTCAACTTTTGCAATCCCATCTCCTAGACTACAAAGCTATTTGAGGGACAAAAATCCGAACAAACACTAACAAACATATGTCAAACCAGATTTGAAACAGCTCAAATCTTAATCCAAATATGACCAAAAATGGACCAGGCAGCTATCCTGTTCAAAAAAAAAAAAAATAGACCGGAAAACTGGTATACAATAAAATTGGAACTTCATTTGCATCATCGGTTAAAACTCCATTTTTTACTATGGTCCAAAAATTTGGACCATACTTGTGATTGGAACCACCGGTGAAGTTGCCCTAAGTTTCGCCAGAATCTCCTACATAAATTTTCTCAGATTGTTTTTTTTTTTTTTTTTTGTTGGAAACGTTTACGAAAAATTCACCTGAATCTTCCAGAATGCTAGCCAGGATTCCCTATTTTTCTTGACACTTTCTTTTCCCAATCACACTCATTGTCTTTAAATATGACAAATATCGGGGCTACCCCGTTTGGCATAAAGTCATTTGGCATAAAGCCATTTGGCATAAAGTCGTTTAGCATAATGGTCATTTCGCATAATGGTCATTTGGCATAATGGACGTTTGGCATAAAAGAAAAGAAATTATAAATTTAAATAGTGCTACTTAAAAGATAATCTGGTGATCAAAAGAAGGGAAAATAGTCGATGAAAATGTTAGTAGTTATAACGTCAACGTAGGAAAGAAGGCAAAATTGTCAATGAAAATGTTAGTAGTTACAATGCAAAACACTAGTTTAACAACGTAATGAGAAAGAACAGCCTATGACCAAAAGAAGGGAAAATCATATATGAGAATGTTAGCAATGGTAACGCCAAAAACATAGCAACTCAGTTTTCAATGATTATGCCAAATGTCCATTATGCCAAATGACTATTATGCCAAACGACCGTTATGCCAAATTATTTTATGTCAAACGGCTTTATGCCAAATGACTTTATGCTAAATGGCGTCCCCCCAAATATCTACTTCTTTTTGATGGAGTTTTAAAGGCTCAACCAGTCTTAATTTACATTTAATCATATCACGAAAATAGTGACTTTAGTGACCATTTTTCTGAAGAAAAGTGACTTTAGTGACTTTTTGTTGGAAATAGTGACTTTTCAGTGACCAGGTCGAAAAAAGTGACCATGTCACTAAAAAGTGACTTGCTACCAGCCCTGTGATTTAAAGGGTGCCCAAAGACACAAGGTTTATATGGGAATTACTATGGAAAATGTTTGGTAAATGTTCCAATACACGATAGTATTGGAATGTAAATTCAAAACCATTATATCATGAAAACGCATTCTTCAACCATAATGAAGGAATTGGCTGAAAAGAGCAGTTCAATCCGACGGATAGGAGCAGAGATATTAATGAGTTTGTTTGCTATTATTTAGCTTAATATGGGATTTCAGGCCTACAAACATCTACAAAAATCCCACATAAAATTATCTCAAAAGGGATTGATTTCATCAGCAACATCCTTCATTAGGGCTGAAAGAATGAGTTTTCACTATGGGATAACAAGCTTTTACTTACATTCCAGTACTATCGTGTTTAGAACATTTTTCAAAATTTCTTTATAGTAATTTCCATATAAACCTACATTGCCTTTGGGCCACCTTCGTTACATCGCCTAGGAAGCTGAAAATCTCACAGAACACTATTTTTATGGTAAGGGTGGTAAAGAAGATATGGGATATTGGATTTTTAAACATTTTATATTTTGAACTGCCCTAGTGTATGTGCATGTTCATAGCCATAGCCGTCCTTAAGAACACCAGAAGCAAAGAGTTTGGCACATGTTTCTGCATTCAAACCCTGTGAATGTTGCTCTCTTTTTCAACCATTTGAAAGATGTTGCATCCAGGATGCTGTTTGAGGCAAACCACATTTGGCACATGGATGAAACTGGAGTGACGACTGTCCATAAACCAAAAAGAGTTGTCTCCAGACGCGGACAACGACAAGTTGGAAGCGTGACATCCACCGAACGTGGTCACTAGTCCCTGGCATTTTCAGTATCAGCGGCTGAAGTGCGCATACCTTCATTTTTCGTCTTTCCACGGAAAAGGTTCCACGAATACTTTCTCAATGGTGCTCCTTCTGGCAGCAATGGCGCTTGTAACCCAAGTGGCTGAATGAATGCCGAAATATTATCTGCTTACAGCACTCAGTATTCGAATTGGATGCTGATGAATCCTGGAAGACCGATGACAATATTTGATGTTCCTCAAATTGTTGTAAGGAGTCTCGAAATTGGAGCTACAGAGCAAAATATCAGAAGTGGTTTTGCGAAAAGCGGAATATGGCCACTTGACAGCGATATATTCGAACATTCTGATTTTTTGCCTTCCACATTTACCGACAGACCTGAGTCTCACCAATTGCCAGAAGTTATGGCATCCCTGAATCTTCGAATAATATCACTGAATCACTTGGAACATCTGTTCTAGCAGTATGTGATCATAATGGTTCGCATTCTAGCGCTTCTAATTTAGATAGCGTGCTGTGAGCATTCGTCCAATTCCCAGATCTACAATGTAAAAGTGGTCCTCGACATGGTAGGAACCCTCAGAAATCATCAGAAGTGCTGATTGATGATGCCTTTGTATCTGCAGTGATTGAGAAGGTGTCTACAAAAGAAGCTGCTATCCACATGCCGTAAAAACGCGGAAGACCACCTTAAAATCGAGGAAATAATGGAACAACAAGTACAACTACAACTCAACCACCATCCTTCCCGAGCTGCAGCACAAGTAGGTAGTCTGGCAGCTGGAAAACGAACACGAGTTCAGAAACCAGTGTCCTATATACTATGAACCAGACTCGGATTCAACTAAATCAGATGTTAAACATACATTTTTATTGACGTTAATTAAACGTAATTTTCCCTCGAACTGAAGATGGATGTTCAATTGAAATGAGTCCAATTAAATTGCATGCATCCTCTAATTTGTTTGACAGCTATAGCTAAAAAACTGTTACTAGGTTTAAGGCTAAGTAGCCCGTCATTCGTTTTGCCAACAATGATGATTTTTCAGCTTGCATTTCAAAGTGATAAAACTCAGTCTTGATAGTTGATGTTGACTTGAAAAAGTATCACTGTACGCGCTAACATGCATAAAGTATGCTGATACTTTTTCAGCTATGTCAATGCAAAACCAACTGATTTTCTTTGATTCGAAGTCGTGAGATGAATTAGCAACAATCATCAACGACGCGTACAAATTTCAATGACGGCCTACTTCGCCTTAAATTCTAACAGGGTCCCCTAATTATTATAAAATTTATAATAAATTGATAATGATGATGATGATAATTAATTTTTCAAATGATGATAAATGATTAAAAACATTATATAAAAATTAAACACTCACCCACAGAGCGTCCTCCAGAGCCGGGTTGGTTCCCAGTGGAATACCGAAACGAGCCCCACGAACGGTATACGGCGTCTGGCTCATGTTGTCCACACCACCGGTCAGCGAAACTTTAGCCGCGCCCAGCAAAATGTCCTGTGCGCCATTCACGATGGATTGGAAGCCGGATCCGCACAACCGGTTGACACCGAGAGCAGGACGATCGATTGGAATGCCACAATGCAGCGACACATGCCTCGGTAAGAAAGCACCATCAGGAGAAGACAACACCAACACCTGCCCGATGTTGACCGAGTCTACTTGATCTGGCTTCAAGCCGGCAGCATCCAATGCGGCTTTGGCCGCCACTGTCTGCAGCTGGGTTGCATTGGTGTTCTTGAATGCTCCTCCAAATGTTCCGAAAGCGGTACGCTTAGCAGCAACGATGAAGACACCTGATGATCAAAGATGATAGATGTGTAGAAAAATCTGATACAGTGTACAGTTCACATACATATTTATAGAGATCAAAGTACAACTGCTCTCAGATTACGCTATCAGATACGGAACAATGCCATACAATTCAGACCAACAACGTTGAAATGAGCAAGATTGTTTTCTGAAATTTAACCCTGATTCCTGACATTGAAGTGAATGTGGGTCAGATAGTTTTGCAAATCCAACTATAATCTAGTTTGTTTTGACGAGTAATTCTAAACATCTTAAAGTAGTGAGCGAAGTCATCTATTATACAAGCAAGTATTGGATACTTTCCAACACTATCTTGAATCACGGTGAAGGGAAATAAAAATGTATTCAGTTGAATCGGACTTTGACCCAATAACAACGATGACTTGACTGAGGTTTAATTCCGGCTTATTTGGCATTTTCTAAAAATTGAGCCCATATATTTATCCGAATTCTGTTATTTGTTACGTAAACTGATAAGATATACGAAAGAGAAATTTCCCCAAACGTGAATACGACTAACACCATGAAATGAAGCTCTACTTACCCTTTGTCAAAGCTGACATTTTTTGCTAAAATTAGATTGTTTTATACAATTAACGCTCAAAACCAATATAAAATCACTAAAAAAAATTGCAATTTAGAAAGCTATCAGTTACACTAACTACGATATATCAACTAACAAACTTAAAAGCAATGACACGACGTGCACCACGGTCCAAAGTGGAATGAAGTCGATGTAGGAACTAAAACCATACTGTAGGCGATGAACACGATGAACTGTACAGTTGAGGAGGCAAGCCACATGCATACGAGATAGATTTATAACTACACTTACACGTAGGGGAGAAAACAGAGGCGAACTCACCGGGCCATATATGTGTTGTGTTGTGAAGAACATCGCAGAGAAAAAACGAACATGAGTAATGCTAAGTGACATACCAGTTTGTTATAACTTTTAACTTTTAAGTTTAAAAGTGTAGATACTAAAGAGTGTTTTAAGGGCTTTCCTTTTGAAATCTTCCTAAAGAACGTGCAAAATCTCACGAACTTCAACCCTCAAAAGAAGGAAGAGTTATCTCTTGGGAATTGGCGTAGGAACAGGGGGGGCAGGGGGGCCTGACCCCCTCCAGAGTCATTCATATTCTTCCGCGAAATTAATCAAAAGTCTGTAAAAAATGTTGTCCTAAATATGGCTAACAAAAATAATTCTAAAGATAAGCCAATGACTTTATACATTTTGATCTTCTCGGTGCAATTTTGATACAGATGTGTTATTAAATTGATAAGTTCCAACAACAAGGCACATATTTGCTTATTTCACATGCTTGAAGTAAGTTTTCCAGAAATCATTTAAAAATACTTGGTCCAGTACGTCTAAACACCGACTTCTTGATTTGAATTTCTCTATAGGTGTTCTGGCAGAATTCTAAAAAACCAGAAGTCAAGGAAAGATATACTTCAAGAATAATTTCTAAAGAAGATTCTGATGGAACTTCTTGAGAAATTTGTTTTATTTGTTAATTCATTAGAGTTTTACTATCCTGTAATTAACCTCTAGAGAAAAGATTATAAATTATCTTTCATTACACAATTACCCATCTATTGTTCTACCTGCTTCTACATTTTGTTGTTTTCCCTTCCTTTGCAATCATTTAAAAATACTTGGTCCAGTACGTCTAAACACCGACTTCTTGATTTGAATTTCTCTATAGGTGTTCTGGCAGAATTCTAAAAAACCAGAAGTCAAGGAAAGATATACTTCAAGAATAATTTCTAAAGAAGATTCTGATGGAACTTCTTGAGAAATTTTGTTGAACACTTTTGTATGTTTTTTAGGAGTGAACCCAAACTTTTGCACGGGAGTGTATACTGAAGATTTTTTATTATGATTCGCCAGAGTTTTCTCTAGGATATCTAATGGGATTTTATTCTAGAAATCTTGCAAGAGATTTTTCCGTTCTTTTATTTTATCAAAATCTTAAAGACATAAGAAAAATTCATTTTTATTTTTCATATTTTCATAATTGTATTTGCACTTGAACTTTTGTCGGTCAGCATTCTAGCGAATGTTAAATGTTAAATATAATTTTAGAACTTTTGTTTTACAATCAACACTCTCTTACTCAATATCGAGTTAGAGGACCATCCCAAAAGCTGGTTGGTTGGTTTGACTTTATTAACGACATTTTTAGCCCTGGACCAAAAGCTGGTTTTCATGGCTGCCTCGATGGTCTCTTAGATCGCATTGCACTGGTTTTGTGTTCTATTACTCGATATCTCCCTAACTCGATGATCCCTTCAATATCGAGTTAGAGTTGAATGTATTTTTTTTTTCGTTTCATGTTCATGCTAATTCTGAGGAGGTTGCTTTCGAAGAATTAAAAAAAAAACATATCAGTTACTTGTACTCGTGTTTTATTAACCCTTATCAAACCCGACATTTTACAGAATTAAACAAAGGAAAAATATCATACTTCCTCCTTCAACCATCATCGTTACAACGTTGTTTTGTTTTTGATATTGCTCATCAAGAACTTATCCGATCGAATATAAATCTGCTCGCTCAACATTCACTGCCTTTCCTAATCTAACGTTTTCATCTCCGCTTTATGTTTTTTTTATATTTCTGTTTAACTCACTATTATTAGTGTTTTTCCTTATTCATCAATTTTAGTTCTCTTATGTATATCTCATTTATTTTCTGCAGTTTACAAGGTCCCACCTTAGGTTATTTGTGTAGTAAAAAAATAAATTTCACCATCCGTTCTTCCAGCTTTAAACACAAAAGACATCTAGTCGCTACTCATAGGAAACTCTCGATTGAGGACTTCCAAGTCGCGATTATCAATCGCTTGTTGTAAATCCTGCCGTCCCATCAAAGACATCACCATTCGCAATGTGGTCCAAATTGTGCTGGACATCTGATTGGCCGGAGAAGAAACATTTATTCCGGCACGCGCAATCGATGATGCCTGGTGATTCAAAGCGGTTAGCAAGTGTTCAGCTGCTTCTTTATATGCCTTTAAGTTTATACATATGATGCCAACATTATAACGGGCTCTTATAAAACCAGGTTGTATATCCAATGCCCGTTGGTACGCTTCAACGGCCTCAACTGATCGGTTGCCATTGGCCAAACTTGCTCCCAAACGGTTCCATGTCTTGGAACTATTAGGACGCACCTGTACTGCCGCTCTAAAGCAATCAACTGCTTTATCATATTCAGAGCTCAGATTGAAAAGTACTCCCAACGCTTCTTGAATATCTGCATCAATCTCGTTTGGAGATTGCTGTACAGCTTTTATGAATAGATCCTGTACTTCTTGCAAACTTGGGCCTCCCATCAAAGAGCTGGCCAATGGTGATTCTTCAGATACCATCATTACTGGCGGTACCAAAGTTTCGTACTTTGGACTGCATTTCATCCATTTTACCAGCATTTTCAATGCTTGGTTTTGCATACTCTCATTCGTGTAAGATACCGCCAAAGCCATCAATACCGGCATATTGTTCGGGTTGAACGACAATGCCTTGTTCAAAGCTGCAATCGCGTTTGGATCCTTTTCATTTTCCGCCTGACTAAAACCCAGAAGCTCCCAAATTTCCGGATTTTCCGGATCTTGCTTAACGGCCGCCTCAAAGCACAAAACGGCACTGGGAATATCTCCTTGTGCTAGGAATGCTTTTCCTTTCTCGAAAGCATTTTCCACATTGGTCATTGGGTTTTCCTCGTCGAATTTATACTCCTTATATGGGTCATAGAATTCGGAAAATTCAGATAACCAAGGATGTTGATTATCGTTTTCCGAAAGCGAACGCCATTCGTCCTGCAGACGCTCCCAAAACTGCTTATTGTAATTATCGGTCGCTTCCTGATCTCCTTTTTTGCCTTCCTCGAAAGCCTTAGCCCAATCTTCGGCAATCCCTGTTTCCTCCTTGGTGGTTGGCTTCGATGGACCTGCAGCCAGCTGGTCAAACTGATTGGCCCAAACATTGCCGGTGACCATTCCATCGTCGATTTTCACTGTTCCGTCGTTTACGTTGCCAACAAAGTTGAGAAACTGTGAAAAGAATAAAAAAAATCAGTGCATTTCAATGAACTTATTGTTAGACTAGGCTATTGATAATGATGTATTCTCTAATACTAATACCCCAGTGTTGTCAATTTTGATTAATAAGCAGGAATCATTACAAAAATAAAAGGCTAAGATAGAGCAACGGGCGAATTTTGAATCTCTTCAGAAGGAGCGGTCGGATTTTATCCCAAATAATTGATTGCACAGCGTAACATTGCACAGCGTAACGTGGTACAGTGGGATTCCGTTTTTGGCAACAAAGTTGAAATTTTCAGTTGCCAAAAACGGAACCGTGCCAAAATCGGAACCTATATTTCAAATTTTATTTTTCAAATATTGGTTTTGAAAGCCTCATTACAATGTTAATACATCATTTTTATGGAATCATAAGGCGTTGAGACTTCGAAAAGGCTCATTTTCCCGGAGGGTTATACTATGCTATGAATCTATAGCTCCGTAATATTAAATCTGGCAAACGATTTTCTGGTCGCGTTTTTACGCCTCAACGTCTTCAATTTTTTTAGAAGCTTTATGCATCATTTTTGTATAAGAGGGCCTTGTAAAACCAATAATCGCATAAGTGACGTTTATTGAAGAACTGGACATTTTCTTAAAACTATGAGAGAAAACGAATAAAAAATGTTTTCTTTTAAAGACATATTTGCGAATCAAAAGCGCTGGGTATTGCAAAACGGCATGCCCTTTTTTCTAATTAAATGAACATTTAAAATCAGTTTAACTTTTGGACTTGAGCGTAAAATTTGAAAAATTCGGTGAGTTTAGAATTGCTCCTTCAATTTATGTTTCTAATAAAGTGAAGCATTTTATAATGAATGGTTGACAGTATCAAAAGGACAAACATAAATATGAGAAGATGCACAAATGTCTTGTAATTGTGTAGAATTGTGCTACTGCCAAGCTGTAGAATTTCGATGATTCTTGTCAATCACGGAGCAGCAACTACGAATTGTACGGTCATCAATGCTCATGCTCATGCTCAATTTACTTGTGTTTATTTTGGAAGAAATCTAAGTAAAAACTACTAATTGAACTTTAACACTTCACTTCACTTATGCAAAAGAAAAAATAAAATACTGAAAATCACTAGTATGGCGAGCAAATATCTTTGAACTCTAATATGTGGCTTATCTTGACAGATAGGCATATTTCGTCTGCGACTCACAGACTTATTCAGTGTCGAGTGCTCGACTTGAAGCCGACATCGCATGGATCTATTATTTATACTAGAAGTATAGTGTAGTATAAATAATAGATCCATGCGATGTCGGCTTCAAGTCGAGTACTCAACACTGAATAAATCTGTGAGTCGCAGACGAAATATGCCTATCTGTCAAGATAAGCAACATATTAGAGTTTAAAGATATTTGCTCGCCATACTAGTGATTTTCAGTATTTTATTTTTTCTTTTGCATAAGTGAAGTGAAGTGTTAACTTCAATTAGTAGTTTTTTTCTTAAACATACTCTAACAATTTCTTAAGCTAAGTATGCAGTTCCGCTCAAGAAAAGTAAAAATTTCTGCCGAAGAAATGGTCAAGAAATTTCCTACAGTGAGCTCCATTTGAATTGACATTTCTGTTCAACTGCGTACTGCGATCAAAGAAAAATGCTTTTCTTGAGCATTTCTTACAAGAAATTTTCCACGCATCGAGATAATAGGCGATTACTTTTCTGTTGAAGTGCATACTTTGTTTTACATAAATAAAAAAAAGTGTGGTGAAGAAACCTAAGTTTTCCTTCACTAACCTATGTTTTCACAAAATCGGGTGAAAAAGGATGCTAAAATCGGAGAAAACAAAATCGGGTCGAAAATGGTGCTAAAATCGGGGATATACAAAATCAGGAGCTGATAAAATCGGGTCATCACTGTAATATCTAACTATTTCAGGAGGTCGTTAATTATTTTCAAAATTCGACTAACAAGGAAAAAAATCGAATTTATTTTGTTTTTTTCTTACAACTAGTAGTATCAAAGCTATATGCTTATGGGGTTAGAGGACCATAGTAAAAGTTGGTTTACATGGATGGTCCCTTCAATATCGTTTTATATAGGATTGAGTTTGACTATATTCTGTACTGCTTCGAATTTCTGGATGCTTTGAAAGCTGGGCATTAGCGTTTTTAACGGTATTTTTGGAGTAAATTCCAATGATTCATGATTATGACGTCTTCTACATTATTCATTCATAAAAAAAACATCAAGAAATAATAATTTTGGGTGTATTAAGGCCGGACACCATTTTTTATTTCATTTATTTAGTTAACATCTAAGCAGATAACACTGAATTAACAATTTCACGCTACAATACTTGGTTCGTGGCCGCATCTCTCCATCCTCGGTTCTGCCCCACGCTCGCCAAATCGATGCGCACTTGATCCGCCCATCTAGCTCGCTGCGCTCCACGCCTTCTTGTACCAACCGGATCCGATGCGAACACCATCTTTGCAGGATTGCTATCCGGCATTCTTGCAACATGCCCTACCCATCGTGTCCTTCCAGCGTTGGCCACCTTCTGGATACTGGGTTCGCCGTAGAGTTGAGCGAGCTCGTGGTTCATCCTTCGCCGCTGCACACCGCCAAAGATCTTCCTAAACACCCGACGTTCGAAGACTCCAAGTGCTTGCAGGTCCCCTTCGAGCATCGTCCACGTTTCATGCCCGTAGAAGACTACCGGCCTTATGAGTGTTTTGTGTTGTGAATCTTTTGTGAATCTTTTTTGACCGCAGCTTCTTGTGGAGGCCATAGTAGGCCCGACTTCCGCTGATGATGCGCCTCGGTATTTCACGACTAACGGTACACGGAGAACAAAATATAATGTTCGTAATATTTTTTTCCGATCAAATTTACTATATTTTAAGATTAATTTAGAGATAAATACAAATATAGTTGATTAGACAGTATATTGTTAAAAACAACTATACCGTATAGTTGTTAACTACACACTAAGCTCTTACGGTGAATGTTGCCGACACTGGCAGCACTGATTATTCAAATACTGATCCTGTTCGCGATACCCCCCAATCGGATTCTGCACACACCAACTGACATCCATCAAAGTATCTCGGGTCATGTAGCGAATGACAGACGTCAATGCGATTAGGTAGACCGAAGTGTTAAACCACAAATCATGTGCGAACATACGGTGTGAATTATCCTCTCTATTTCTTTAAATTGCTATTCCTTTTTTATTCAATTACCACCTCTGGGATTGTGCACAAGTGCGAAACGAATTTATAATGTCTCCCTTGTAAGTTAATCAAGAATTTATTAGCGGAATTAAGCCTACAAAATGAATTAACTTTATATAGGTTAGCGACACCCATAGGTCCGAATAGATCCCTTCAATCGTGATTGCGATATCACTATTCTGAACTGTAAGTTATCAATTGATACCCTGTTACAATTTATTACTAAAGTATTATTCTATAGGTATCTAAAGAGCATCGGAAGACCAGCGTAAGCTAGAAGTTGTTGGGTTAGACCGAAACTAAGAAGACCAGATAGTAAGTGGTAGCATTCAGTTTTCTTTAAAATTTTGTGCCTAATAAATCTTTTCCGTAGCTTTAAGAATTCGGCAAACTGAACTACAGTGCGATTCTCTATCGAGGTCCGAAATTCTACCCAACAAAGCTTAAAGAATCTGTGGTGGACGATTCAGAGACAGGAGGATGCCAGAGACCGACAGAAACGATTGTAAGATCTGCCGGAAATCGAACAAACTGGATAACATGGTGTTCTGTCCACGGTGTGATGAATAGTATCATTACCAATGCGCTGGTGTCAACGAATCCGTTGCGGACCGAAGCTGGGTGTGCGGGAATTGCTCGATTCTGCGACCCATTGATCCACCCGGACAAACGAGTACTCCGGTGAGCAATCTACCTGCAAGATCAACCGCATCGCCTGTCGTGGCCGGTGTATCGTCTATCATCCCACCGCCCGGAACATCAACCGCAAGCAGCTTACCGGATCCTAGACAGTCTATCTTGACCGAACAGGCGAGGGCCAGCCTTCAGTGGATTCAGCAGCAACGCGAGAGCTTGGAGAGGGAGATGGAAGAGAACCACAAGCAGGAATTGGAGCGAAAGCGTTTGGAAATGCGGAAGCTTGCGAATAGAGCCATAATGGGGGTAGTCGACAGCACGGGAGACGCGATAGCGACAAGTTCGGTTGGACAGGCCGAAGCGTTGGGCATCAATAAGGTGCAGAATTGGATGCAACAAATGGTCGGCGAGATGAAAAACCTCTCAATCGCTCAACCGAGCGGGAGGACAGAGGTGACACCGACGATCGTACCAGTGTATGACATCAGTTCTGTCCCAACAGGTGCAAATTTGGGCGTATCCGATTTGACCTCAGCGTCAAATTTCCTCGGCTATCAAGGTAGGCAAGTGAACGTTCCCCCAGCCACGGTGCCCCCAGTAGAGCCTTGTTCAGTGGCACCTTCACAGCTATTTTCGAGTAGGCTAGTAGGTTTCCCACCAGAGATCCCCTCCTCAGTCTCACAAGCTACGGTAGTAGCTCCACAGTTAGGACTAAGCATACAATCAGAAATTGATCATTTGAGTCGGTTAGGCGCTGGACCCCCAAGCTTGGTTAGCAGGGTACCAGTGATGTCAGGGTTGGGAACAACAAACGTGTCGGCCTGTCCTACAATCCCTACGGTGGGCATTTCTTCTATTCACTCGGGGCTTGCAATCAATCCTGGTGGCATGGGGCCACAACATTATACCGGGTTGGCACCGGGAGTACAATTCACAAGCTTCTCAACATCTGTTCCGGGGTTCACGTCGAGCTATGGCGTCACGAGTAGTGCAGAACTCCCTCAATCAATATCGGTACCAGGGTATGGAGTAAATGTCAGTTCGGCAAGTGGGTTCCACATCGGGCAGAATAGCGTTCCAGGACTCCCGAGAGTTTACAATCCTGCCTGCCAATACCAAGTCGTTCCTACCCAACATCAACTGATGGCGAGGCAGGTCATATCCAAGGACCTTCCGCCCTTCAGAGGAGACCCGGAGGACTGGCCACTTTTCTACAGCGCGTACGTGAACTCGACAACAGCGTGTGGCTATACGGACGTCGAGAACCTGGCCAGACTTCAGCAGGCAATGCAAGGTAGGGCACTCGAAGCGGTGAAAAGCCGATTACTCCTTCCGGCGTGTGTACCCAAGGTGCTAAACACGCTTTACATGCTGTTCGGTCGTCCAGAGCTGATCATACAGACATTACTGAATAGGGTCCGTGAAGTTCCGGCACCGAGGCCAGACCGATTGGACACTGATTTCATTTGGGATGGCTGTTCAGAATTTGTGCGACCACCTTGAGGCAGCGGGGCAGACAGCCCACTTGTGCAATCCGACACTACTACAAGAGCTGGTGGAGAAGATCCCCGCACAACAGCGACTGGACTGGGCGCTGTACAAGAGGCGGTTTGTGGCGGTCGACTTGCGCACGTTTGCAGCATATATGTCCACCCTAGTAGCGGCAGCTTCGGATGTCACGGTTATCGCGGACAGCAAGACATCACGGCCAGGCAGAAGTGAGCGGGCCAAAGAGAAGAACTTTCTCAATGCTCATTCGGCCGCCGAATTACTGAAGAAGGAATCCAGAGAAGACACCGCCCCCATAGTCCTTTGCCTGGCATGCAACGGTGCTGGTCACAAGGTTAAGGACTGTGCTGTGTTAAAAAATGGGATCCTGAGAGTCGGTGGAAAACTGTGCAAGATCAACACCTATGCCGAACCTGTTATGGGTAAACGTGGTCGTCGCCCGTGCAAATCGCATGCCTGTTGCGGAATTGATGGCTGTCAACAGCGTCATCATCAGCTGCTTCATTCTCAATTGCAGAAAAGGCAACCTGCTAAAGAGCAGAAGTCTGCGAAGGCAAGCAAGGACAACGTGGAAGGTGTGAATGCCCATCATACAGCGGAAAAGTCAACGTTGTTCAGAATAATCCCGGTGCAGCTGTCCTGGAACAGTAGATCGGTCGATACGTTCGCGTTCCTGGACGATGGATCTTGGATGACATTGGTTGAACAGTCCATAGCAGATCGTTTGGGCATAGATGATGGCGAACCACTTCCTTTATGCCTAACGTGGACTAGCAACGTGAACAGGCAGATTCCGAACTCTCAGCGAGTTGCGATAAACATTTCTGGTACAGGAAAGAGCGAACACTATGCGCTGAACGACACCAGAACAGTTGCGAACCTAAAGCTTCCAAAACAAACCCTGAAATATGAGGAATTGGGTCGGAAATACGCGCACCTTCGGGGATTACCTATCAGCAGCTACGACACAATCGCACCTGGGATCCTGATAGGATCCAACAACGCTAGCTTGATTGCAACGCTGAAGTTACGCGAGGGCCAGCTAGGCGATCCCTTAGCAGCTAAAACGCGGCTAGGATGGTCCATATACGGCTATGCAGCTGATCGAACAGTGAATTTCACCGTAATCTCAACAGCTGAACAGTTCGGTGAAATAAAACACCGTAATTCCGTCGAAATTTTACGGATTCCGGTGATTTTTCACCGAATACTGTAAAAAATTACCGTACTCCGTTAATTTATTTCACCAAACTGTTCAGCTGTTGAGATTTTACAGGAATCCGTAAAATAATTTAAGTGTGTATATTTGTTATTGAATTTACATACGTCAAACGTCAAAATTCAACTATAATTTAGTTGACTCAAAGTAAATTTAATTAGGTTTATAATATTTTGCAATGTTTACTCAGCATTTTGTTCTGCTTTATCGACATATCTGAAAAGATTCGCTGCTGCTTTATCGATCTAAAAAAAACATTGCAAAAATCAAAATAAAGTGCACGTCGGTTAACTTGATACGTGGTCTCCTACGTAAGATTTGGTTTTCTTATCACCTATTCTGTTTCTTGCAAGTTAAAAGTAAGAAAATTTGTGAGCATGACTTGAAGTATAGGGATGTGAATGTTTTCGGATAATGGCAAGTATTCAAATTATAATTAACATAGATACAAGTGGATAGCTGAATCAATGAAGTGTGTGTATTTGATTTGACGTTAATTTAGTGTTGGCGTAAGTTAATTTAACTTCGAAACAACTATTTGTGAGTAGGTAAAAGTAATCAACGGGATAGTAATCTCAACATAAAGAAATTCTTCTGCGTGTATGGTCAGCTATTAGCAAGGATCCAAGGTAGACGAATTCGTCGACCACCTCGAACGTATCCCCGTCTATCGTAACACTGCTACCTAGGTGAGCCCTGTCGCGCTCGGCTCCACCAGCTAGCATTGGACGCATTCACCACCAGTCCAACTTTTGCTGCCTCGCGTTTTAGGCGGGTGTACACGACTGCCACCTTTTCAAATGTTCGGCCGACAATGTCCTTATCATTCGCGAAGCAAACAAATTGACTGGATCTCGTAAAAATCGTACCCCGGCTTTCCGCATAACACCTTCTCGCGCAATATTGAACAACAGGCACGAAAGTCCACCTTGTCGTAGTCCCCGGCGGGACCAAAACGAACTGGCTTCGCCTGAAACCTTCACACAGTTTTGCACACCGACGATGGAGTCGCTCTTATCAGTCTCGTGAGCTTCCCGGGAAAGCTGTTCTCGTGCATGATTTTCCATAGCTCTACGCCTTCCGATACTATCGTATGCCGCCTTGAAATCGATGAAAAGGAGATGCGTTGGGACCTGGTATTCACGACATTTTTTGGAGGATTTGAGATACAGTAAAGATCTGGTCTGTTGTCGATCAGCCGTCAACGAAGCCGGCTTGATAACTTCCCACGAACTCGTTTACTACAGGTGACAGACGACGAAAGATGATCTGGGATAATACTTTGTAGACCGTATTTATAATGGTGATCGCTCGAAAGTTCTCACAATCTAACTTGTCGCCTTTCTTGTAGATGAGGCATATTACCCCTTCCTTCCACTCCTCCGGTCCAGCCTCTCCGGGCCCATCTTTATGAGTTCAGCTCCGATACCATCCTTACCAGCTGCTTTATTGTTCTTGAGCTGGTGAATGACATCTTTAACCTTCCTCAAAGTGGGAGCTGATTGGTTTCCATCGCCCGCAGTACTGTGCCTGTGCTCTCAGCGCCATTCAGGTGTTCGTCGAAGCGCTGCTTCCACCTTTCGATCACCTCACGCTCGTCCGTCAAAATGCTCCCATCCTTATCCCTGCGGCACGAAGCCGCACGGGATGCGTTGAGCTTCTGATAGAACTTGCGTGTTTCTTGAAACCGGCGATTTTTCTCCCGAGAGGCGGGTATGCTGTTACCGTTTCCGTCTATAACGTTCCACGTTTTGCCGGGTCCCTTGCTGCAGCATGACTGCCCGCGCTGCATTCTTCTCCTCCATAATCTGCCTACATTCCTCGTCGAACCAACCGTTCTGTCGACTCCGTCCCACGTACCCGACGTTGCTCTCAGCTGCATTGTTGATGGCTGCTTTCACTGTTCTCCAAAGGGGGTTTCTTCCAGCTCACTTTCTTCCGGTAATGCAGCGTCAAGGTGCTGCGCATACGCAGTTGCGATATCCGGTTGCTTAAGCCGCTCTAGGTCATACCGGAGCGGCTGTCGGTACCGTACGTTGTTAACGACGGAGAGTTTTGGGCGCAGTTTAACCATCACCAGATAGTGGTCAGAGTCGATGTTAGCGCCACGATAGGTCCTGACGTCGATAATGTCAAAAGCCGTCCATCAATCAGAACGTGGTCGATTTGTGATTCTGTCTGCTGTGGTGATCTCCAGGTGTATCGGTATGGAAGGCTGTGCTGGAAGTAGGTTCTATGAATGGTCATATTCTTGGAGGCGGCGAAATCAATTAGTCATCGGTGGGCGCTGAACTTTCCAATAGTCGGTCTGAACTCCTCCTCCTGACCAACCTGAGCGTTCAGATTACCTATGATGATTTTGACGTCGTGGCTTGGGCAGCTGTCGTACTCGTATTCGAGCTGCGCTTAAAAAGCGTCTTTGTCATCATCAGTGCTTGCGGAGTGAGGGCTGTGCACGTTTATTATGCTGAAGTTGAAGAACCGGCCTTTGAGCCTCAACTTGCACATTCTGTCATTGATCGGCCACCACCCGATCACGCGCCTCTGCATATCACCCATCATTATAAAAGCTGTTCCCAGCTCGTGTGTGTTGCCGCAGCTCTGGTAAATGGTATGGTTAGGGGAATTCGCGGCAAAACCGACACCCTAAGCTTATTGATAAAATGTGTGTACTTTCGCTTGCTAAACGAACCTAAAATTATTGTAGAATCACATATTGGTTATAAATCTATCAGTCCTTGAATGTGATTTAAATCAAATTGATATTTCATCATTATACAACTGAGAGTGCGGGTAAGATTGACACCCTGTTGGTGTAAAACCGACACATGCACTTTGAGTATAATTTATACGTTGTGAACATCACCATCACATTGCATATTCAAAAGAATGCTTTAAACATGACTTTCGCCATTTATGATCCCTTTCTCTAAAGGATTATACACATATTACGTAAATTATTGAGGAGAAGCCAAATATCTACTAAATAAATGTGAAAATTTCGAATTTCCCATGCTAAGATTATGAAGTTGGAGTGAATACACATGGATATGATTAATTTGTTGTGCATGGAATGTTTACGAAGATGAAGTTGTGGTGAAAACAAATACTGTTTTATTTTTACAAAACAGAAAAGTGTAATTATTTTTAGATAATAAAAACTGTAGAACCTTCGTAAATAAACAATAAGATTAAATGATGTGAAAATATTTCAAATTCTATTAATTTTAAATGAGAAAAATTTCTTCAAGCTTCATCAAACAAGTTGAATTGTGATAACATAGAAATATTTAATACTTAATGATAGCTTGTGGCAAGTCATATAGTCATATATCATGTTAACAAGTTCATCATCCGTGAACTCGAAAATAAAGACTCACATAAACTATAGAGATAGTCCTCCGATTAGAAAATTTCCCTGAAGTTAGATTATGAAGCAAACAAAGGTGTCGATTTTACCCCAAATGAAAGTGTCGATCTTACCCCGAGTGCACATTTATTTTTCAATAGCGTTTTCAGCTGTCGAAAAAACAAAAAATAATTTCTCCAACATATTGTATCAACGTAATAATAGTAAATGATGATGTAGACGCAGAACAAATAATGACATTTAAAAAAATTTACATGCGAAATAGTTAAAGAATAACAGCGAAATGTTGCAACTGCTGTTGCTCCTATGTTATCCAATATGATTTTGTTGTTTATTTTAGCAGTTTATTGGTAGCGTCAGTTGCAATATCATTCGAAACACAACATTTCACAAGTTAAAATAGAGCGTGGTGGAAACTGCATGAATATCTGCTCAAAACATGGAAACTCAAAGGGTGTCGATCTTACCGACAGTGTCGGTTTTACCCTGATTTCCGCTTCCTCTAAACGTTCGCACTATTGATCTCTTCCAACACACTTCCTGCAACGCTACGATGCCGAATCTACGGTCCTTCAGCATGTCGGCGAGTGTGCTCCCGATGAAGTTGAGAGATTTGCAGTTCCACGTACCGAGCTTCCAATCGCTAGTCCTTTTACGTCGCTATGGTCTTCGCCGATTGACGTATTCTCTCGTTGATTATTTGTTGCTTGATTTTTTTTTAACCCCCTAGATTTCCGGAGGGCCATTCCCCCTAAAAGTTCGGAGGACCATAGTATGCAGTTTAGCTTAGAGTCCTTCTTAGGCACTCGGACGATGATAAGCCGCCCCTGACATGGAAACAGACGCTGTTGTGAGCCACTCCTAACATGGAGTACAGACGCTCCAGGTTTGCTAAAGCTAAAGCAGCTAAAAGCCGGACACCAGCGGAAATCGAAGTCAATACAATACGGCAGGTGTCTAAAATAATTACATTCTACATTTTTTTGGGTGGTAGTCACAACGGCTAAACTGGACTGTTGAAGAAATCATTGATCTTTTGTAAGAGACAGAAAGCAATACCAAACTTCAAATTTCTCACGCACTGTTTCACTTATGTTCTAGTCCTTACCCTGTCTTCTAGCCCGTTTGTAGAACAGCTACTGCATTCACACGTGGAAATGGTCTGGTTTCGTAGATGGCACACATAAAAATACAACCAAGAAAAACATGTGCTCATTGATCCGTCGTTACGATAGTTTGTATGGATTTGGAATTGGTATTTTAAAAGACGTAAAGAGCCTAGACAAACGATTATTTCAAAGACGATTCCTTATAAAAAAAATGTTTGGGAGGACTGCAGGAGTACGCTAAAACTTCAAGAGGAATTCTTGATATAATTTATTGAGGACATCCTGAAAGAGTTCTTAATAGATTTCCATTACCTGGCGGATTTCTGGGAGAAACTGTGGATGAGTTTTTGTATAAATCTTTATGGAAATGACTAAATTAAAAATTCAGCGCAAGAACTGCTGAAGGGATTCAAGGAAATCCTTGAGAGAATTTTTTTGAACAAATTTCAATAAACCTTTGTAGTTTTTTTTTTTTTTTTTGAAGAGCTCCTGTACAAATTGGAGTAATCTGTGGAACAATAACTGAAAGAAAACCTGGGGATATCCCTTGGAAAGTTATAGGAGTATTTCCTGTAGAAAAAAGTAAAGGATAGCTGAAGAATTTTTCGTGAAAAAAATCTGGAAAAATTCCACTATCTCTGGAGCAATTTCTCGACAAATTCTTGGGAGAGTTTGTGGAAAAATCCCTAGAAGCATTGCTGGAGAGATCCCTAGAGGAGTTCCTGATTCTGGAAATCAAATCCGAGAAAAAAATCCCATGAGCCTGTGAAAAAGTCACGTAAGAATCTCCATCTCTGGAGCCACGGGGAGAATAGGGAAAAAAGTAACATTGGTGAAAGAGAAACTTTAGAGTTAAAGATTTTTCAGAGACTTGCTTTGAAATAGTTGAAATAGAGACCAAGTCTATCAAAAGTGAACGTGAAAAACCGAAACGGCACTGTATTATGATGAATGATACATATTTGGTCCTTATTAATAGAAAATCAAAACTTTGTCTTAAGAACAAGCTTTTGATATTCAAACAAATTTTCAGGCCAGCCATGTTGTATGCTGTACCAATATGGACTAGCTGTTGTAACACCAGGAAGAAAGCTCTGCAGAGAATTTAAAATAAAATTTTGAAAATGATTCTGAAGCTTCCTCCCTGGTATAGTACCAATGAGTTACATAGAATATCCAATGTTGAAACATTGGAACAAATGTCAAATAAAATAATAAATAATTTCAGGCAAAAATCGTTACAATCTTCTATTGCCACGATTAATGCGTTATATGTTTAGGTTAAGTTAGGTTAAGTATATTAAAAACGTTTTTTTTTTCTCTTATAAGCAGGTGAAATCAACTCACCTGTGAAAAATCGGAGCTGCTACGGCAAAAGAAATGTAATATGTTGTTAACAAAATGTTAATAAAATCTTAAATTTGTTTTACCAAATTAGGATGATAGTGTTGTCATAGAACACCTAGATATAAGAAATGAATGTAATGTTTGGAATGATACTAATTTAAAAAAAATACATACATATTTGGTAAATATGGGGATAAATTGGTCAACCTCAGGAGGACTTGTTTAAATATTACCTACTCACCAAACCCTGCTCAGGATATTTTCGACTCTTCATGCTTATTGCGCTATTTATGCTGTTTATCTGTTTAAGTGTTTTCTTAAATTAAACCCGCCTAACTTATAGAAGGATGCGATGAGGCAAGATAACCAAGTAACATGTTAAGAGTTTTATGATCTATCAATCGTGTGTTTTTCCTCAGTCCATATTTAAAAGGTATACCCTACATCATGGAAAACATATGTCACTCTAGGCCTATAACTTACCTCACTGTACTTCATCTTTTCCGGGTCATGTCCGTAGGCAACTTCCACCAGTTCCCCCGCGGCCTTGCGGATCGACACCTGCTCCTCTTCGCTTTTCGGTTCGTTCAAATCGAAAAAATCCTTCGCATAGAGGATATTGCTCGGTCCATCGCTGATGGTGCCCTCAATCGGTGCCAGGTGCGAGCTCGACCAAATCTGCAAGGCCAACATCAAGAAGGCCAACAAAAAGAAGCGAAGATAATAAAAAAAACTGCCTAATCATCGAACATGAGATAATTTGAATAGTGGATAATCATCACACTTACGCTGGTCAGTTTACTCTCGGCACGATGGCCATGGTGGGCTGATGAACCTGCAGCAACGGAAGAATCGACCGCAAACTCTTTGGCCCAGTCCAAATCCGACCGGTTAACCTCCTCAATGACCGGTGGTCCAGGTACAATTTGTCGCTGATGAAAATTTTGCGCATCAATATCTCGCATCTCCTTCAGCAGGACATCCATACGGAAAGATTGCGGAGCAGGAGCAATCTGACCCATGAACTCCTTCACCAGATCATTATCCGACCCGATAAAGGCGGAACGTGCCCCGGAGAATCCTTCGTCTTGAAATGCGACGTCCCGGGTCACTTGGCGGCCCAGGTTCATCAACGGATTCGCTCCGCCACATTCTGGCTCGATTAGATCCTTGAAGGACATCCTGTCCTGTGTAGATGTTCTCGTCACTACTACCAATGGACCTTCCCGTCACACCGTCAGCCCCAGAGATAGGTTCCACTCCTCGCAAAAGGGAGAGGTCTAAAGGTCGAATTCCAGCACTATCTTTTCTTCTAAACGCGAATCATTGTTCCGCTGTCAAGGAGGAGCCACTTCTTCGCGGAGCAGCTTCGAGGTCAGGCGATATTCCACCGCACAAACCGCACTTTCAGGGAGAACCCTTCCAGCTGAACGTTATCGGAACTGAGCCTCTACCAGAACCGTGCACAGGTTTTACACACCGTGATTACGATAACAAAGGTAAAATTGATAACACCAAAATATTCCACCAACTTGCTGCTGATGCGAAGTGAAGTTTCACTTCTTTTTTATTATGGTGCGAAATATGACGAGATGGCTGTCACGTCAAAACAAAACATCGTTGTGAACCAGGGTGTGCCCATGAGAGTGTTGTCTTGGAACACTGAACGAAAACTCCGGTCGCACATTGAATGATTTGTAATTCACATGATTATAAAACTTCACATTCCTCATTTTGAATGATTATGAAAGAATATGCTGTATCCACTGTCTGTTGAACAAAAATCATCCAATTCAGAGATGAATTTTAGATCATAATAGAATGGTATTATGCAGCTAATCGAACAATGATAACACATATGAATAGAATGCAATTTATGACGGATTTTAATTTCTCCCATGTCCCAAACCGAAAATCATTCAATAACTGTCTGAAGTATCAGACGAAAAGGGGATGGTCAAATGTCAAATCAATCTTCTAAATCTTAACGTAAACATGGTGTCGGCAGCGTGGTTTTTCAAGAGTTTCTGGGTGAATTTTACAGGTAATTGCACTTGGATTCTGACAATAGTCTCTTTTGTATCATTTATTTCACATTTCTTAATGCTATCTATCAACCACAGGTCGCTAATATGCAAGTATTATGATTCCATGGAGCTCAGCGAAATGGTGTTCGGCAGGTTGGCATTTGTTCCTGAAGACTGGTGAATAACATTTAATAACCTCATTAAGGAAATAAATAATAATGTGCATTCAGCAACAGTGTTCTGTAGTTGTTAAGTTTTGATTTGATTTCTTTTAATTATTAACTATAATGGAATGGGGATTGTTTACATGTGTGTATGATAATCATTCAATTTGAGGCATCTATTTGAAGGATAAAAATCATTCCACGACTGGATGATTTTCATTCGAAGTGATTTGTAAACAGATGATTTTAGCGCAGATGAAAATCATCTTGATTATGTCTGAAAATTGGTATGGGGCTCGGATGAGTCAATAATCATTCAATGTGCGACCGGAGTTTTCGTTCAGTGAAGGTAGGAAATATTTCACTATTCTGGAGTAATTTTCGATCAGATCCAGAATGGACGCCAGTCAAATGCGAACAAACTTCACTAGCCGATAATCGGTCAGCCTAAATTCAGTAAAAAATTTGTTCGCTATTTACCTATCCAGCTTTTTACGATCGCTAATGGCTGCCACGAACAACCTCGCTTTCTAATGGGGATCAGTCGATATGACGTTTGGCTTGGGTCCGTTCAATGTAAAACGACCCAAGCCAAACGTCAAAAGCCAAATCGACTTATCCCTACCAGAAAGTGAGGCCATTCACGGCAGCCATTAGCGCTTTTAAAAAGCTGGATTCGCTATTTTATTTTATTTTACTACAAATTTCATAACGCCAAAACTGATCGTTTTTTGATACCCACCCACCCTCTCGTAACGCTTTTTATATGAATAGTCTACAAATTTTGTATGAGCTGTAGCATTTTATGGACACCCACCCATGCGTTATGAAATTTGTGAACAGGCCCCTGACATGACGTCATCTTCGGGCATTTCGGCTCGCCTAATGCGTGGTATGCACCTGAAACGTAAAGCGCTCAAGTAAAATTTCTCGTTTTTACCAAAGTAATTTTGACAGCTGATTCAGTATGAGCGAAATGTCACTTTTACTTGCGGAATAATTGAGCGTCACATTTTTCCGTACGGAAAAGTGACAGCTCCATTTGATTTGCACAGCAGACGTTACCGACGTTATGAAATCAGCTCTACTTATCAACAGCGTACAGCTCAAATAATTTCGGTAGAGGAATCATTCCTTGACCGTTTCTTGTCCTATCCTTTTGCACAGTACTTATGATCAGCGTACCGGCCATAAGTTGGCATCGCTCAACTACAACTTGAAAACTGAAGTTATCACAAATACCCACATCGACTGGCACCGTTGTTTTCAAGCTTTGTGAAAGAGCGAAAGAGAGAGAATTTTGCCGTGAAATAAACTGTAGGCCCAAATGCAATGATAGTGGGACCGGTTCGTCCAGAACACTTGAGAGTCAAGTTGAGATGAGACTCGCGAAGAGGAAAAAATGCCATACAGCCCATCGTTTAATGGGTGAAAAGGTGAAAAGCATTGTATTCGAAATAAATTATTTTTAGAAGCACAAATTTCATGACGCTGAAGGGGAGGGTAAATATCCTTCAAATGTTACAGCTCACACAAAATTTGAAAAATATTCATACTGAATTAGTTACGATGAGGTGGGTGGGTGTCAAAAATAGCCATTTTTGGCGTTATGAAATTTATGAATGGACCCTATTTTTTTACTGAGACGTTCAGGTGGGCACTGACACCGTTGTTTTCAGATTTCCTGAAGGAGGGAAAGAAAGCGATTTTTTGCGGGTAGGTATACGTAAAATTTTCTGAAGTTTCTAGAAAAATAGAGAACAGTAATACCCACTTTGGTCCCAGAACCGAAAAAACAACACAAAAAAAACTAAACAAAAAGCTTAAAAAACTAGAAATTTTAATATTTTTTCATATAAATTTTTTTTTTCTGAAAAGTTGAAAGCTTTTATTGCATAAAAAAAAGAGTAGAAATCGGTTGAGCTGTTCATAAGTTATGATTTTTTAAAAATAAAAATCTAATGCGCTGAGACCTACAGTGTGTGCCAATAAAATATGACTGATTTTTTATTTTCAAAAATATATATGTCAAAAACTTAATAACATACATCGCTGAAAATTTGACAGTAGACGTAAAATTTTCTGAACTTTCTAGAACAGCAATAGCTCCTTTGGTCCCGAGGCCTCCAGAAACGAAAAACGGATTTTTTTCCATGTTAAAAACATTTTTTGTGAAATTTTATATTTCTCTTGAAAAGTAAAAATAAAGTATTTAGGTAAGTAAGCTTTCATTTCGTCCAAGAAAATAAAAAAATTGGTCAAGCGGTTCAAAAGTTATGATTTTTTTTTAATAAATCTTTTGCATAGTCAGGATTTTTCTGGTCATTCTATTTCGGAAATGGTCACCCTAATCAAAAAATTCAAAAACAAGTGTATACCTATTTCGTATAAGGAACAAAATAGCAAATTTTCACGGAATTCGATGACCCACTAGATCGTTTTTTCATGGAATTACTGTATGTATATGCGTACATGTACGACTCGTGCTGAAAAAATAATTATTTTGCAACTTGTTGTACAAATAACTATTAAGCATACACGGTAAAAAAAATCATATTACAAAAAAAAAAGAAAAATGATAAAACTTTCAAAGCTGCATTTTTTGCAAGTTTTATCTGCGGGACATGTTTATTGAAGTTTCAAGCTTCATTTCTATCTAATCGCCTATCTCGATGCGTGGAAAATTTCTTCCTATAAATGGTTCAGAAAATCACATTTTTCTGATCACAGTACGCAGTTGAGAAGAAATATCATTTCAAAGGGGGCTCTCTGTAGGAAATTTCTTGACCAATTCAGTCAAGGAAAAACTTCTTAACTTTTCTTGAGCGCAACAACATACTTAGCTTAAACAAAAGTTTGAGTCCATCAAAATGCTTATGTAAAAACTTTTATGGGAACGTATTTTTAAAGAAGAGCATTAACGAAATGTGTAAATGTTTAATAAATTTGAAGAAAAAGTTTTTTTCGCCGAAAAGTGTAAATTTTGCATCCATTTTTGACTTTGATACTGTGTATCTCAGAAACTAAAGTAAGTAACATCTTCAAATTTTGAATTTTGCTAATAATATTGTTAGTAATAAGAAGAGTACAACCAAAAATGATTTTGGAAACAAAACTTTTTCGATTTATGACCGCCAGATTCCCCATAGTGCAATGTACTTTGAAAAAGGCATTTTGCGATTATATTTAGATGAACATACATCAAAAAATACATACACAAAAATATACATTTCGTACTTTTAAACACTATATTAAGTAAAAGCACGCTTATCAAAACGTCTTCGGTATTTATATATTTGTGATATTATGTTCAATAAATTAATGATCTAATTTTCGTTATACTGTACTGGGTTGACTTTATTCTAGGAAATTAATACTTAATCAATTAACTTACAAAAAGTTATCTTTTCAAGTAGTTTGTACATGACTTAACATCATCTAAATAGTGACTTTGAGAGAGAATTGCATTTGTTTTTTTTTTTTTTGTTTTTTTGTTCATTTGGTTTCTGTTGTGTTCTTTTGACTTGTTTCTTATTTTTGAGTATAATTACTAGTCTGCCTCGAACATTTGAACACTATTGTTTTTTTCTTGTCTAAGAAGAAAGAAAAACGTTGCTTGAAAGATACGAAAATTTATATGTTTAATTAGATGCATGATTTAGGTATTTAAGAAGTGGAAAAGTTATTGTTCGCTGTCTGCTCCACTCTGTTCGCTGTATTGATTATTTGCTGTCTTTTATGTTTTGATTGAAAGTTATTTTGTTCAAGTTACACATAACATATTTTAAACAGATTGGAGTATAACCAATAATTAATACATATAACTAGGTATACACGTGAATTTAGTTGACTTTAATCTTCGTTGCATTGTTTTCTTCTACTTTGTTTTCACTCAAAATTGTTTGTGTGATATGTGAATTAAAATTATCTTTTTATTGCTTTGATTGTTTTTTTTTTAATAACCTGTTTTTGCAAGCACGACTTGCAATCTTGCGTTCAATGTTATATGTGTAGTCGATAGTAGGGTTGAAATTTTTATTCGTGAGTCATATTTACTACTTAAACTTTATGCTAATTTTGGAATTACAAAGGGCCCTAGAGTGGAAAGGATGTGTTTTCCTGGAATACGGTTAAACACCTAAACAGTAGCTATCTAATTACAGAAAGATGAAGAAAGTCTTTAATTGGAGTCAAACCCAATTGAACTATTGTATCAATCAATTCAGAAATGACCTATTATTGCTATTTTTTCGAAGGCATTCATTCGACTATTCATTAAAGCTTTAACTTGTTTCTTGAAAAATGTAGGTACGCTGAAAATCCAATAATTTCGTTCAAAAGTATAACAATTTGTGTTTTAATAATCTTTAAAACTTTTGTTGAAAACCACATCGCGCATAAAATCGTCACTGGCGTCTACTTATCATAACAATAATCGAAATTTGTTCATATTTGGTTTAGTTTGCAACCATAACAATAATATTTTATGCAATTAATTTCAACTTTATCACAAAATCTATCGCATTTGGTTCACGATCTGGACAATTGTCCGCTTTTCACGCATTTGCTCAAAGTTTCTTGATACAGGTCTCCGCCACTATTAGAACGGAATGGATTTCTTTCGAATAGGACTAGATGATCGTGAGATAGGCGTGGTCGGAACCGAAGTCGAGGTCTGTAGGTTGAGCTCCATCATTAGTTGTGAAGTGCGATAGAATTCATTATTTGAATCGAAAAGGGCTGCCGAAAAGAATTGGCTGAATAGACGACCCATATACTGGTCTTTGTTAGCTGGCCACCACCCTTCGAGGAATCCAATATGGCCACCGCGAGCCGTAATAAGAATGGCGACGTGAGACGACTTCTCGGCTGCCTTAATTGGGATGGCATCTAGAGGTTGAAATGGATCATCAGCTGCGCTTAGACATAGCAGAGGTACCTTAATTTTGTGTAATTTATTGTGCAACGTAGCCTGTGCGTAGTAGCTATGAACATCTTTGTACCCGAAATGTTTGGACGTAAAATGAGAATCGAACTCTTTGATGGTTTTGCTCTGGAAATAATTAAAATGGAATTAAAGCTTATAATGATTGAACCTGACAAATTTATTTTCATCTTGCAAATTACCTGTAAGACTACATCCATGTCCCAATCAAATTCTTCATTTCTTAAGATGTCATACTTTCTGACGGTTCGACATAAACTTCCGGCTAAATGACGGCCAAGCATACTGTTCAAATAAGGCTGCTCAATGCTATCTGAACCTGTAAATATATTGAGAGAAAAATTGCATTTTTAAAATTTGAAAAAGACCGGAAAATGTCTTACGTAATAAATGCACAGATGGATCCAAACTCAAAAGAAATTTAAACTTTTTTGTTTATTGTAATGATCGACTGAATTGAACATATGGAGGAGTTGCTATCATCATTCAAAGGCGTATAAAACATCATTTTTTTTCGTCATATGAAACCAAAGGTTTTGAAACTGTTGAAACACAGCTCAGTATTGCTGTGTGCGTTTGAAACGCAAATATCAAATGCGGGAACACCAAACGCGGTAAGATTTTCCACAAGAAATGCGATGTCAAATTTAGGTTTTTCTATCTAGGTCAGCGCTGATTTAGATAATCGAGTCCTTTGATTGGTTTGTGTTACCGCATTTGGAGGACATTTAATCAAGATTTGCACCTCAAATGCAAATAGCAATAAATAGTTTCATTGCTGCCTGTTTGTATTTCCAATGCACTGAGCAGCAAGTTAATTTTGAATCAAATTGCAGAACTTGCGACTTGCGAAAAATTATTAGAAATGAGTAAAAAATGTTTGTCATTGATGAATTTAATTCAAAACATCGCTCATGTAATAATCCGCAAAGCAATTTCAAAGGTGACATTTTTTTTGATGAGTATGAGTTCTTTAGAGGACATTTTTCAATTCAATACCCTATCACTACTTGTATTTCCTTATCTAGAAACCCTTCTACGATGATATGGTCTGAACCGACTCTTGTCAGCCAACTGATTACTTACGCTGATTTCATGTCCCTGTTACATTTCAAATCAATTCACCAGTTTGAAAATGCACCCCATGAAGATCAACGAAGAGTAGTGTCTTATCCTTTGACCGCGCCACTTGCTCCTGCGAGGGCGGGCGGTGGAATCAGGATCAAATCTGTTCGGTATGCCGTGGCTTGAAAAAAGTGTCACGAATCGTTAATAGTGTTTAATCATTTGATCGCGTCACTTGCTCTTGCGGGAGCCGGCAGGCTATAATGCGGTTCTAATTATATCGCGAATCCAGTTAGACGGATGGATGACTGCCAGTTCCTTACCCAGACCCTTAAGTTGGGATGACTGACCCTGGTGAAAACGCTCCAGACTCACGCATCTAGAGAGAAAACCCAACAGGACAGTCTATTAAGAATACACCGACCGCAATAGCGATTTGGGAATTCTGTTCTATTGAAATAATATATAATACGATATTGCAAAATAACAATAGGTATTCGCTATGGATATTCTATGTAACTCATTACTATACCAGAGAGGAAGCTTCAGAATTCAGAAAAAATGTATTATGAATTCTCTGCAGAGCTTTCTTCTTGGTATTACAACAGCTAGTCCATATTGGTACAGCATACAACATGACCGGCCTGAAAACTTATTTGAAGATCAAAAGCTTGTTCTTAAGACAAAGTTTCGGTTTTCTATTAATAAGTGGATACAGACATTTTATATATTTGTTACATTTGGCTTGAATGTCCTCAATGTGATTTTTGAATGAAAAGCTTTCGGTGTTTTCGAGCATAAAGTGCTGCGGACAATACTCGGTGGGAAACTAGAAAATGGTATGTGGAGCTGTGTGTAAAAGCTTGAAAGCAGCAGAATTTTCAGTATATCTCACCATCAAGCGACCTTATGCTTTTGGGCCTGTCAATGATCGTTATCTAATAGACCGTCAAACAACAACAAAATCCCTAGACTAAGATAAGATTTCCAACCAAATGGAGGCAGAAAATTTCGCGACTCGTAAAGAATCCCACATACGCATACGTCATCATCCTTATCTGGCAGACTAAATTCCGAATTTTGGTCCCACACTTAAAGATTGTTCATCAAACACGTGGCTCCCTAAACTGACTATGATATCACGTTTCTATTTGCTAATCGCTATCTAGTCAACTTCCGTGCTGATAGGAATAAAATAAAACCTTCGAATCAGGTTGACGCTCAACTAACCTTCACAAATTTGCTGAAAATAATACCTAGGTAAGGATATTGTACTGAATTGGCTTAAGTAGGATTCGCCTAAAAGTGATGGTGCTCTTGACATAAAACTACAATCAATTGGCACTAAAATTTGCGTTTGCGAATTTAATGTTTGCTATCTTTAATGTTTGCTACGTTACGAATTTAATGTTTGCTATCTAACTTAACGTTCGAGGATCCGTCATCGTAATTATCATCATCGAAACTTCAACAGCAGTTTTACTGTTCAAAACTGAAATTTATTAGCCGAAAATGTGTTCACTTTGATTCGGTTGGAAAATAGAATACAGTGAACACGTTTTCATATGAACTTTAATGATTTTGAACAAAAATAAATAAATTAAAAAAAAAATGCTCAGATTGATGACGGATCCTGACTTCTTAATAATACATTTGAGCCACTTACCTTTGTTAACATCCCACGGGACGGAAATGATTTTGGCTGCCGTCAAAATTGCCTTGGCTTCGTCACTGTAGTTCGCCAAATAATTCCCAAGGATAAGTCCACCCATGGATATGCCAGTGGCACCAATTCTTACGTGCGGATTTAACTTCTTCACATGACTAATAACTTCGGACAGATCTTCACTATTGGACGCGCAGTAGAGCCGAGGAGTTTTCAGCTCGATTCCTCCCAACCCACGGTTGTTAAAAACGACGGTACGGATACCGGTGCGGTTTGCTGCCATCACCAAGCACTTGATATATTCGGCCTGTGATTCACCTGAAAGTACAAGAAAGTTACTTAAGTGTTAGCATCTCAATTTTGGTAATTCCACAAACCTGTCAATCCCGGCAGAATTATGATCAACGGTGACTCACTATCACAGTCGGTTTCTAACCAATCCAAAGCGACTTCGCCACCATCCTTCAGAGTGAGCACTTCTCGACGATAGTCAATGTTCGGCATCATATTGGACCGGATGATGCTTGCAAAGACTGTTTGAGCCCGACTCTCAAAGCACCAGAACGTGGGCCAAAACTTCATCTCTAGGATGGGAATGTTTTTGCGGAGATACTTTTTAAACGGGCCATTTGATACGGCCAGGATCGGTCGCTGCAAGCACAATTTAACATAATTAAAATCATAATTATGTCACATTATACCTTAAAAGCAAACGAAAAAAGGGAAACTTACCTTAACAACCTCTATGAGATAATAAATTAGATATCCGATGAGGAATATGGCAAAAATGTGCCATCGTGGTAAATTGGTTAGATAGGCGTACAATTCCGTGATCATGGCGATAGCTTAATAGACTAGATGTGAATCTGCACAATTTTTCCCCTAAATCACAGGCTATTGTCGGTTGAGTGGGTGATGCCGGGTGTTTTACTCTGATGGAAACACGCAAATTGTCGCTGTCCCCAAGATCAGCATTGGCAATGGTACCTCTACTGACACGCTCTGTGTAGTTGCTGCAAATAGGTAAGAAATATCATAAATGCGATGTGATAAAAGAGTGTTACAACATTTCATTTTTATTTATTTTTTACTTTTATTTCTTATATCTAGGTGTTCTATCATCCCAATTTGGTAAAAGTAAATTAAGATTTTATCAACATTTTGTTAACAACGTATTACATTTTATGCATTTCATTTGCCGTAACAGTTCAGAATTTGTATAGGTGAGTTGATTTCATCTGCTCATAAGAGTAAAAAAAACCTTTATTTTAACTCATTTATCGTAGCAATTGAAGATTGCAATGATTTTTTCCTTAAATTATTATTATTTTTATTCGACTTTTCTACCACTATTTCAACATTGAATATTCTATGTAACTCATTAGTATTACAGTGCACCCTCGCTAATTTGAACAGTACCTAATGCAAACCATCGGGGTTCATTTACAATTTGAACTTCTAGTCGCCCTAGAACCGTGTTTCTAGTTACATCTCTCACTGTTGCGTTTTGATTCTGTGTTTCGTTCCACAGCGTTCCATTTCACTTTACTCCGTTCCATGAGGTAAATGACGTTAGGAACATTTTTAATTTGAACGATGTGCAAATTAACGGGGTACAGATTAAAAAGTGTTCAGATCAAATGTGGTCAAACCAAGGGGGTACCCGGTATATACCAGAGAGGGAGATTCAGAATCATTTTCAAAATTTTTTTAAAAACCACTGCAGAGCATTCTTCCATCTCATCCATATTGGTACAGCATATAACATAACGACCTGAAAATTTGTTTGTAGATAAAAAGCGTGTTCTTAAGACAAAGTTTGGATTTTCTAGTCCAGTCGGCTTGAAAATAATTGAATGTGGAGCTGATAGGATTGAGAATTGCTTCATGGGATATTTTAAATGTAACAGGGACATCAGCATCAAAATCAGCGTGAGTAACCAGTTGACTACAAAGCTGACTAGAATGACCAAATAAATCGTGGAATGGTTATTGAAACATTGTGTTATAAATGTTAAGATTATATCTCGCACACCTCTAAACGTAGCTACATGCTTTCCCATTGGTGTACGGCCAGAGGATCGTTCTGAGTGAAAAAGTAAAAAAAGGTCAGAACGCAATTCATAATCGAGAGTTGTAAAGAACGGTTGCATTTAGATTACGTGAATATAAATGTGAAACTCGTACAACGCGTCAAAAGTATTCAATATCCGAAGTTCTCATCCATTAACGCGTATCCTTTTAAGGAAAGTGCGATTATTAAGGAAATTTCCCACATAAATATAATATGAACTTTTGTCCGGAAAGTTCAATCTATGCAATCTATCCTTGCGGTCCATCCCTGATAATGCCAGGGAACAATTTCTTGAAAAGTTTAAAAATGATTATTTTACAATAATCGCTATTAAACTTTTCAAATGTTTACCATAACCTTGTAATAACAACTGCAATCATCTCGAAATAATCAGCAAAGGATCCAGGTTTTAAACAAAGTAATCATCCAGAAATGTCTCTTTTTTTAATCCTCAGCAGTCCTTCTGAAAACTCTTCCAGAAATTTCCTTCAGATTTTTTTTTTTGAGAAATTGCGAAAGAAAGTTATGTTGAGATATTTATATATATTATTTTAATTGCTTCTACAACACAATACAATTTGTTCCAGCAATTTCTGCAAAAATTCCTTTAAAACATACTAGGAAGATGTTGGGTACTTCTCTAAGAAATACAATTATGAATCACGTCACTAATTAAGTCGCAAATTCACCCAGTTACATGGGCGTTGCGAGAGTGGGACAGGGGAGGACCGTTGCCCCACCAACGGAAAATATAAAATAAAAAATCAACTAATAATACTAAGGTTAATATGCTATTTGAATTTTTCAAACAGATTTTTTTTTTGCTTTCATATTTATAGAACATTACGTCATGATAAACTTTTTGGGTGATACTTGAAATCTTTAGTCCCAGTAAAAATCAGATTTATGTCGAAAATCTTTGCCGCAAAGAATCAGAGAATTTGGCGTTGCCCCGCTGTTCTTTAGCCGTTATGTTTGTTAAAAAATTTTGGAGTCTACCAAAGACCTTACTTGAAATCAAAGATTGAAAGATTTTATCAACAGTCCACAATCTTGAGACCTGCCAAAAATCTTTCATGGAACTCCAAAGATTTGCCAAAGATCTGCCTAGTTGCCATAAAACGAATTCATGGAGGAGTTCTTCTAATAATACACAACATATTTTGATGAGATCCCCTGTGATTCCCCTGCATTTTTTTTTTCAAATTCTTTAACGAATATCTCAAGGTATTTTTTGGAATGCATCTTTAGAATTTTGCCAAAAAATACTTCAAAACCTAAGGAATTCCTTCATTAATTGCTATAGGGGTTCCTTAAAGTCTTTATCAAAAATGAACTCTTCTGTATATTTTTTATTTCATTCCTCTCAGAGATTAATGCAGGAATTTAACAAATTATTTTTCTTAAATTGTAGAAAATTCCACACCAAACTCAATTTTATGTGAGCAATCTGAACAATTTCACCAGAAACAATTTAGATTACCGAATAATTCCTACAGGAATATTTTTTTAAACAATTCGATTACAAATTGCACTAAGAATATATCTAAGTATTCCCTAAAAATAGGGTTTCCCTAAATTCCCTAAATTGCTCTAGGGATTCTTAAAAGTAAGTTGATTAAAATAGTTGTTGGGTAATTCAAATTTATTCTAGATATTGAATACAACTATCATATGGTAATTAATGCAGACATTTCTCCAGGCAGTTCTATAGGATTCCTTCTGAGATTTTTTCAAGAATTCGATCGACAAACGCTCCTTTGAGGAATTCACCCTCATTTCTTGAGGAATTCTCAAAATATTCCCTGAAAAATTTAATGGAAAATTCGGAAACATACCAGAATTCCTCATGATTTTTTTTTTCTAGAATTTAATCAGGAGCAGATCAAGTAATGTATTTTGATTTCAGACAGGAAATACATTTCGTATCAACGTATCGTATCGATTGGTTTGGGAATAAACCTTGTGATTTTCCTAGGAATCAAATAATCACTTTTCTCCTAATAAGGACTGTTAATTTTATAAAGTGGACACTTTGTTTATGCTATATCTTTTTTATTTATTGATAAAATCGTAATCAGTTTTCTGTGCATCGTTCAACTATGATTCATCATTTTTATGAAAATATAATATCTTAGAGAACGCTTTTGGTTTAAGAACTACATAGCTTTTCCAAAAACTCCTAAGAAAAACTGTTCGTCAAAGTTAAGCAATATTTTTCACATAACAAAAATCCTCATTTTTTATGAAGAAATTGTATGTTGGCATCCATTACTATTCTATTGAAGATAGAGCTTCAAAAATATCAATCATATTCCACCATTTACTGACACTAAGTCACTCTAGTGATTTATGATTTATGGCCAAATTTTGCTAAAACACCATCCTCTTACTCCAAGCAAAAACGTAAAATAAAATGCGATTTAAAAACTGGTTCAGATTACTAAAGAAACTATATTTGTATGAAAGAGAGCTAAATCTTGAATTTTAATCGCATTCTTAGGTATACATTTTTCTCTTTATGGTTGTTAATAACAACTTGTTATATCAAAAAAAATCATACTTCTAAAATCGTGTACGCAACAAATTTTAAGCGTTTTTTTCCCAAATGTTTTGATAGGTAATCTCAGAATAACATATAAATTCGATTTTATTACAGTAGTGTTCCCAACTTTGATGATTGTCATTTGTACGTTGGGAGGTTTTCTGGAAATGAAGCATTTGTTTTTCTATTGTGCTTTAAATGTGACGTAGGGACTAATTAAGCAACTCTTTGTAGTCGTAGGTTATTTGTTATATTAATACTATATTAGTACTTCCGTCAGTACGTACTTTAAACTTAAAAATTTTACTCATATCAATTATAATCAAATTAAAAATATTTTTCTCTAAAAAAACCGATGAAAAATTATGTTATGTTATCTGGAAAATTAGTGCTCCAAAACTAACTTGATATTTTGCAGCAGGCCTTTTTTTGAAAATAAAAAATATAGAATGTCGAATTTTCCAGCCAATTTCTTACTATCATTGATTTTGATAATCTCCAAAAATTGACTGTTCTAAACGTTGTGCCTTATTTGTGTGAAATTTCATTATTTTAGTGGCTTTTTTATTATCACAATATTGTACAACATAGGTCGAACGATGTACAGAAAACCGATTGCGATTTCATCGATAAATTAATAAGATATAGAATACACAAGGTGTCCACTTTATAAAGTGAACAGTCCTTATTCGAACCGGAATTCTGCCAAACATGCATTAGGAATAAGTTCAGAGATTTTTTCAGGATTTCATGTAATACTTACTCCTGGTTTTACCATATTTATCTATATATTCATTTAGGAACACAAAAAAAACAACTGCTAAGGAAATTTCTTCTTGAATTCCATTTGCTTCTGCAAGGCATATAAGGAAAACAAATATTGAGAAAACCTTGGATGAGGAAGGAGAAGGGGTTCCTTAAGAAGCACCTGAATGTAGTTTTGATGCATTATTGGGGAAATGTATGCAGAAATCTGGAGGTATTGTTTCAAACGATACCTAAAAGGATTCTAAGAAAAGCTTGTGTAGATTAATGTTACTATTTTAAAGGAGTTTCTAGAGAAATCCATAGTGAAATTCTAATATGAATCTTTGTAGAAATTTGTCGATTTCTTGTGTAGCTATCGGTATTGAATTCAAAATAATCATATGGCACAAATATTTTTATATGAAATACTGATAAAGCTTTTCTTAGGGACATACCGTCGTTGGGGGTGAGAATGGGTCAAAAAGGGATATGTACGATTTATTTATGGAATAACTATCGCAATTTATTTTTAATAAACTTCAAATTTGGTGTGTATGCACTTTGATGGTACATTAACAACTGTCCAGAACATTAAAGAAAAATATTTATTCACAGCGGTACTACAAGTGAATGAAAAATCAATTCATAAAGAAATTCCGAGTTTATTTCCTGAAGGAATTCAAGTGGACGTATTTCATAACATCTGTTGATGCAAATCAAATTGTCCAGAGGGTAAACTTCAAAACAAATCCAAGAAAAATCTCAAAGGAATCTCTGGACATTTTCCTGTAGGATTTTTGTCGAGTTTTTTATAGGAGTACTTGCTAAATACCTGGAGAAATTTCTGAGTATTTCCTGGAAGAAATACTAGTGGAATTAGTCTTAATTCTTGGCAGAACTGTATGAAATCCTTACAAACATTTCATTTCAATAACTGGCAAGAAAGTCCTGTCAATAGGAATTTTACCATTCAAGTTTTCAAACTTTTTCAATCTGGGATTTTCCAATGCGTTAAATGGTCAACAAATTGAACCAAGACGTGATTTGAACTCTACTTGGCTCACAGTGAAAGCAAAAGGAGGGAAGATGTCCTTCATAGTTACACATTTCGAACGAAAGGGTGCAGAGATCGTGTGAATTCGTGAATAAAGTTTTGAAGTCGCTTGCCCTCCCCTGATGAAAATCCTGATTACGCCCATGTCCAGTTATCTATGAAATCAAGAATTTATTAAGATATGTCTTTAAAGAAATGCTTTGACAATTAACAGCAGTTGTTTCTGTTACTATGCTATGAATGAATCCATGACTTGCATCAAGGATCCTACAGCGATTGCCTCCGGAAATTTATTAAACGAAAAAAAACGTATTTGAAAATATATTAGGGGTTGTCCTGCAGGAACTTTAAAGTATTTTGCCTAGAGTTTGTATACATACTACCTCAGTACACCTTCAAATTACTGGAGTTTCCTTAGGATTTATTCTTCAAGAGAAACTCCTGAGAATTATCCTAGAGTTATTCTAAGGGCTCATTCAAAAGAAATTCAAGAAATTATGAGAAGGCGCCCTTCTTAGCCGAGTGGTTAGAGTCCACGACTACAAAGCAAAGCCACGACTACAAAGCAAAGCTGAAGGTGTCTGGGTTCGATTCCCGGTCGGTCCAGGATCTTTTCGTAATTGAAATTTCCTTGACTACTCTGGGCATAGAGTATCATCAGAGATACAAATGCAAAAATGGCAACATTGGCAAAGAAAGCTCTCAGTTAATAACTGTGGAAGTGCTCATAAGAACACTAAGCTGAGAAGCAGGCTCTGTCCTAATGAGGACGTGACGCCAAGAAGAAGAAGATGATAAGGAATTCAGAAGTTTATTTTTTACTATTCTTCAGGTTTTTTTTTAAGATTTCTCCGGAATATCATCTAGATATCCGACCAAAAGTTTTTTAGCGGGTATGACTTCAACTATCGTATATTAATTTGCCACAGAAATTTCATCGCAGTTTGTGCAAAATGTTGTAGGAACCTCTTTAGGAATTAACCTAGCGATTTCCCTAGGTATCCTCTATATTTTTGCAACAATTCAACCAGGATTCTTTCAACAAATACATAATCAATTATTTTGGAAATTCATTCTCAAGAGCATTCTAAGCAAATTTCTTCGGCTATTTCTTTCACGATTTCTCACAAAAAATACTTGAGTTATCATTCTAGGATAGAAATTCTTAAATAATCTTTAAATAATTTCACTCTGAATTCACGCAGCTATTATTTTAAAGATATTTTCAGAATTTATCCAGAAACTAATTCAGAGATTTCATTTCAGATTTTAGAACAGCTGAATCAATCATAAAATTGTATATCAATGAAATAGCTTGTTACTGTTGCAAAATCTGAATATAAAAACTATTAATTTACCGTTTTATACTTTGTGTAAATTTTTGATATTACAGTCAACTCTCCGTTACTCGATATTCCGTAAAAGTTAATTTTTATGGCTACCTCGGTGGTCCCTTGGATCGCATTTGCACTAATTTCGTGTTCTATAGCTCGATACTTCCCTAATTCGATGGTCCCTTCAATATCGATTTATGGAGCATTCGCTCTTTTACGTATTCAAACTCTCTGAGCAGAATCTCAATAAAGAAATTCAATAAAGTAGATTTGTGAACTGCCTAAGACTGTACCTTTCTATTCCTCCCTAATTGTTTTTTTATCTGTTACACGTGAATCGACTACCACTTGTAGTCTTCTTCAGTGGCAGTTACTCACATCCACAATTACTGGATGCAATCAAATGACACTGAAGAAGACTACAAGTGGTTAGACTGCAACGATCTGGGGCGGAATTGAAGGAACAACATTCAAGTCTTCTTTCTATCTCAATTTTGGATCAAACTCTTCAATAGTAATCATTTGAAATATATATACATATGAATTTTATTGGATATTCCATCGATATGTAACGAAGAATGAAATATTATAAAATATTCTAAAATATACAGTAGGGTGCAGAGCTACTTGGGCACTTTGGGTTTTTTTCTCTGACAAATTGTCTGAAGCTTTGCCATAAGAAGCACTTCAATGCGACGCGTATTGTGGCCAAATATGAGCTCAGTAGCTTTCAAAAAACCCCACTGCGGAAGTGAATCCAAAATGCCAAGAATAAGATCCGGCTCCCTAATAGGGTTCTAAAATGTTTAGTAAAATCTTGTTTTTATTTAATAACACGAAAGTTGTTACTGTTACTGCAACTACTTGAGCGATTTCCCCGCTCAAATAACGGCTATATCATATTTAAACTTTAATTTAAAAATTGGGTCCAAAAATCAAACTTGACACTTTTGATCATGTTTGACGTTCGCTTAGTCGACAAAAACACCACAGGGGGTTTAATTTTAACACTGGGGTTGTTCATATCTGACATTTCGTAAGGGACACGGAAAACAAAATATGCCCAAAATTTCAGTTTAAGCCAAGGGTGTGATCTAAAAACACATAAAAAAATGTTTATTTGACTTAAACAAACGAAAAAAAGTAAAAAAAATGAGTAAAAATGTGTTTTTGGCCTACACTTAAGCGTTTGGCACTAAAATTGGGACAGGACTTTAGGACCCTATTGAGTATTTTTCATTTCGATTGCCATTTCGAAATTCCTTTTTGATGACTACAAAAATGTCACTGTGCTGCCATCACGTTTGTCATTTCTATAAGATATATTTTTGTTTCAATGATAAATTATTTTTCCATAATAACAGTAGTGAGTTCTTAAAGCAATAAAATAGCCAAAATAATGTATTTTTAAAAATTTTCTCAAATATTGTTGAGTTTAAGATTTTTTTCTGTGTGAATGATTCATAAAGCATGGATGTAACTAGCTTTATAAGGCTAATGCGATTTTAGATCAATATGAATATTTATTTGGTTCTCCGCAGTATTTGAAGAGTAAGTTCATAATTATTAATCTAGAGTCTTCTTTGCCAAAACTTCCATTGTCGCTTTTATCTAGTGACAATCACGATGCTACCCTGTGCCCAGGGAAATAAAGAAAACTAATTTATATGAACAAATACTAGACGGAGCAGTCTTAATCGTAATCATTTTAAGAGTCATTTCTGAGCACTTAAGAACAACTGAATTTTTATTGATATTCTTATTCTAACAGCAAAGTGCTAAGAATATTGTTCAGTCTATTTGTGCAGTCTTTGACTAATGGCGATAAAAATTGTTTATTGAATATAAATCGAAGCCCGAATCAAACGCTTTCAAATCATATCAGAGAATAAAAAACAAAGTGCTAAAATATAAATTTAATATGAAAAAACGACGTGAACCGGAAGGACCGCGGGAAAAATCAATGTCACGCAGCCAAAGGTTATTGCTCCATATTTTGAATATAAACACGACACTGTAATTATCGATAACTAGGCCGCTATGCGTAGTATATTCAAAATAAACGGCTTGTCATATGTATGACATCATCTGCGGTGTCTAACAGGTTCATTCTAACTAATTAGAATTAATAATCGATATGAAACGCTATGTGTTTCTAACAAAACGTTCATTTTAAAAATTATCTATCAATTCATTCATCAAAATCAAACTTTCTCTTAACTTATAAAAACAATAATATATATATAGCTAATTTGACAATTTCAAAGCAAATATGACCATGACCTTATTATATGCCAAAAATACACACAACACTTCTCGATGATTCTTTCTTCCGCGAAACGAAACAAATAATCA
The DNA here is from genome assembly GCF_002204515.2 of Aedes aegypti. NCBI lineage: Eukaryota > Metazoa > Arthropoda > Insecta > Diptera > Culicidae > Aedes > Aedes aegypti. The sequence goes on along the minus strand of NC_035108.1, from coordinate 176,281,027 downwards.
ACAAAATACCACTTAGGGTGCCGGTACCAATGGTTGTAATGTACCAGTAGATTGGACTATGAAATAAATCGTACATTTTTCGATAAAAACGACGTGTGGGATAGATCGCCTCTAGTTTAATCGATTTGCCAAATTTCAGCTTTTTATTCTATCAAAAAGTCATATAAATAATTAAGTTAACGCAAAAAATTTGCTCCCTTGCACCAATAGTCGCCGTCGTGTTCCAGTAGTGGATCAACGGATGGAAGCAGTTTTAAAAATGGATGTATAAAAATGAAGAAAAGTCCCAGAGATGATCTTTATGCTCCATTCGAAAGATATTAGTCACTGTTTCAAGGGAAAAATGTAAAACCCATGTAAAAATTGATCATTTTGTTAAAAATTCCTTGTATCATTCCCGAACGTCTACTACTGGAGCACTAGCGCAACTACTGGAACACGTGTACCAATAGTGGCTCAAGCGATTTTATGTTAAAAAATTAGTTTTATCACTCTTTTTATATTTTTCCCACATAGTAGACGTTGAAATCTTTCTGTTGACGCCAAAAGATCTCTGTTAAGGCTTTTCGTTATTTTGTTATGATTTTTTAAAGCTTAGGTAGTCCACTAATGGCACCGGCACCCTAGCTGATTATCTCACGTTTTTCAATCCATTCACGGTCACTGCGAGTTGATACGATATGGATTTGTTCGACAGCTAACGCATTCGATTCTTTCAAAACTTCGACACAACAATATCAGCATATTTCATCAAATAAATTAAACATCTTTCCAGCATGTAACATAACATCCTACCGATAAGGTAAACTCACATTTTTTCACTATTTTTTCGTGATCTATGCAGGTATATCCCAAATGGTTGCTGACCTAGAGCGGCTCTCGCTGAGCGCTTAGGTTTTCGTTATGGCTCACCGTCCTTCTAGACTTCGCGAGCACATGAATCAGACTGAGTCGCGATTGACGGTGTGGTTTCTATACAGAAAATAAACACCGGCTCAGTAAACACAGCAAATGTTCGACTCGTGTACATAGGTGTGTGCTGTACTAATGCTTATCTCTCAGTCGTAATGTTGATGAGTGACTTTTCAAACTTCGGCTAAATTGAGTGAGATAATAAAATACCTTGCAGAAATCGTCATCACCACGTGAATCATTCGATCTCTAATATAATAAAATCCAAATCGATGAAAAAGAGTAAACTTAGAACGAAAATCAATACAGCTGTTGAAAAAAAGGGAATTTGAGTAGCATCGAAAGTTCTTGCTGCCTATTAATCACATGGCGTAACAGTTACAAGAGCATGACTTAAAATGCACCGCTAAACTTTTCCGGTAAAACCACATTCTAAGGTTCAATGTTTCGAGTAGATCAAATAAGCTACACATTTCGTTAAAGTAGGTCATCTTCTTCTTCTTTCTGGCGTTACGTCCCAACTGGGACAGAGCCTGCTTCTCAGATTAGTGTTCTTATGAGCACTTCAACAGTTATTAACTGAGAGCTTTCTATGCCGATTGACCATTTTTGCATGTGTATATCGTGTGGCAGGTACGATGATACTCTATGCCCTGGGAATCGAGAAAATTTCCTTTACGAAAAGATCCTCGACCAGCGGGATTCGAACCCACGACCCTCAGCATGGTCATGCTGAATAGCTGCGCGTTTACCGCTACGGCTATCTGGGCCCCTAGGTCATATAGTTGACAGTTTTTCACATTTGATATAAATATTTGGGGATATTTAGGGACTAATCATTTTATAAACATTTTATAAATCATAAGCAGTTTACTGTACGTCGTTCAACAACAATTCTACGATGTTATGGAAATTTGAAGTTCAATAAAATGCTTTTGGTTGAAGGACTAAACAGTTTTTAAATAAAACTCTCAGAAAAGCTGTTCAACAAAGCAAAAAAAACATCCTAATTTTTTTAAACAAATTTTATGTTTGTATCCTACTATCCTACTAAATATAGAGCTTTAAAACTACCAATAATATTCCTCCAATCTCCGAAACATTTCACTCTGATTTATCCATTTATGCAAAGATGGTTATAAGTTCCTTCTAACCTTCTTTGATTTATGGCAAAATTGTCTGAATTAAGTACATAAGACACAGCAAAAAGGTAAAGTAAACAGCGTGTTCAAAATTGGTGTAGAATACTGAAAACTACATTTGTATAATAAAAAGCCTAACAGTGAGTTTGTATTATATTTGAATTTAAAAAACAATACTCTATATGGTCGTTTTATTAAAAAAAAAAACTAATTTTTTTTCTCGATATGTAAGCATTAAGATGCGCCAAAATATCACGTTCGCTTTACATCGCTTATTCGATTCTGGGTCAAATTTTGCGTGTCCTCCCAAAAGCCTTCCAAAGTTTGTAGAGGATTTTTTTATGGAAAAGCAAGCAATTCATTCATTGGGTTATAATGATTGCTCATGTGATCTTGAGGGTTTGTACTAAACTGATACCGTTAGATACATTTCAGTAAAAAAAATATATGTGTATTCTGTACAATAACAATTATGAAACATCAAGGAATGAATGCGCACAGTCCGTTTACGGTAAAATAGATTGAAAAACTGTCATATTTAAGTTTAATTTGCGGGTTTATTTTACACTGTTGTCCCCTACCAGTTACAAGCACTTGACTTCGTCATGAAATATGCACGAAGAGATTACTTACATCCGCACACTTAAGCACTGTCACATCGAAAATTACAGTACAGTAACTGTAAGTGCCGCTATATAAAGTAGGTACAAACGAACAAAGTCTATTACTATGAATGTGTAGTTCCTTTCGCTTCCATGGTAACGCAAAAATGCTATCAGTCCTCAGAGAATTGTCATATGTCTGTTGACGACTCAGTTCAGCACTCAACGTGACTCAACTACGATTCGGAGGGACGCGCATCTCGTCTACTATATTACGAGTATGTAGGGCCGGATCCTATAGGCACTTTTGTTTCACTTTGGCAGTGTGGTTTTTGAAAGCTATTAAACCCATATTTGGCGGCGTATTGAAGTGCTTCTTATGGCAAATTTTCAGGCGATTTGGCCGAGGAAAACCTCCCATACCATGGAAGTGCCCAAGTAGCTCTGCACCCTACACTTTGAAAAGTGAGTTCCCTAGTTGTAGCATTAAGAGAGCGATAAGTGTATTGTTTGCACTTCTAAACTTGTACTTTGAACCTGAAAAAATCTGTATACACACTTGGCTAGATGCCGTGAAGAACCGAATTCGACACGGCGTCAAAAATCTAGCAGGGTGAAAGTAGGTAAATTGCAGCGTTTTTTTTGTAACAGGGAAATAAACTTAAAATATTCAAGTTTATCTTTCTGATTAAACGTTGGACGTATAGAAAGGGGGTCCATGTCTTGAAATATGTAAATTCACACAGGTGTGAAATCATTAATAACAACCATTAGATTTAAAAAATAATGCAGTCATTTCTTCATATTCAAAAGGCCATCGAGAAAGGGAGGTATCGAGTTATAGACCACAAAACCAGTGCAAATACCCTTCAAGGGATTATCGAGGTAGCCATGTCAGCCATGTTCTAACCTTCTTTGACTTCTTTTTTCAATTTTTAGGTAGTGCACAACGGTCAGATGAACTTATTTTGGTCAAAATCATATTTACTTCTTGTTGATCACTATGAAAAAGGATATGAATACGAAAAAATCAATAGCAGTTCGCCAACACACAACTATATTTAGGTATTCTACTTTTTGAAATGTGAAATCATCGATAGTAACCTAGAAATTTTAACTACGTCTACTTGAATTTTGACGCTTTTTCACGTTTTGCCCTCCGAAAGTGTTGGTTTCCAGTGACAGTTGGGGACAGGTTTCCTTGACTTTTGGGAGCTTGCAATCTAAGCCAGCTGACTGCTCTCTCTCTCAGGTATGAAGGTGTGAAATTTAGCTAACGAAATCAGATGCAAGTGTCTCAGAGAGGAAATAGTGTCAGATTAAAATTAACGAACAAGCCGAAATGTTGGCAAAACTTAGGTTGTCTCATCTATTGAACTGGAATTATTTTGTAATGCTTCTGACCTATCTGACCTATCTAAATCTCTCAGAATGAATTACAAATACTATTGAATCAAAATCTACACAACTTCGCAAAGAATGCAGTCTTATAAATTGCCGATCGATCTTAACCAAATACTATACCAACATCTTGAGACTTTCATGAAAAAATGTATAAGCACTAATTTAAAAGTGATATAAATTATAAAAGTTTTACTCCCCTGTGCTTAAGCAGTTTTTATTTTGATAAATTGTATCCTCCCAAAGTTTAAAATGACCGGAAGAAGTTTGACTGTGCACACGCCATTTGAAATTTATATGAAAATAAATCCCGGGAAATAACTATGGAGGACGCCAACCTTTAGTGTTCAGCACTCTACCTCCTAGTTATTATGACGAAAACTTATGGAAAACTTAACAAATTCTTCTCATGTGAATTGTTTCCAGCTACAACTTTGCCGAAGACCACATTTTGATTGGACGTCAGGATAAATTGTTATTCATTATCATAATGTGGGTTTGTATCAAAGACAAATTAAAGACCTTCATGTCCCTTGCAGCTGCCCAAAATTTTATGGCTCATAAGGTAATCTAGAATGCCATGAAAAGTGTACTGCGATCTGTCAAACTTGGGTACCTTTTGCACAACCGAGGGACCAAATGCAGTACTAGAAGTGGTACCCAATCTGAGTCCGAGTGGGACGGACCTGTTTGTATTTTACATGTTTCACCAACTGTTAGGCAGACAACCGTGGATACCCTGGCGTGATCAAAGTAATCCAGGCTCTGTTCTACAGCAAAAAAGTAGTGTTGCTCTGGAAGTAATAAAATGATCACACTGCATGATTTAAGGTCTATAAACATGCTGAGGGTCGTGGGTTCGAATCCCGCTGGTCGAGGATCTTTTCGTAACGGAAATTTTCTCGATTCCCAGGGCATAGAGTATCTTCGTACCTGCCACACGATATACACACGCAAAATATGGTCAATCGGCAAAGAAAGCTCTCAATTAATAACTGTGGAAGTGCTCATGAGAACCCTTATCTGAGAAGCAGGCTTTTTCCCAGTTGGGACGAAACGCCAGAAAGAAGAAGAAGAAACTTTTTTATCATTAATAAGGAATAAGGATTTTAATAAGGATTTTAATTGTAATACAATAATTTGTCCAAATATTTAACAATCTTGTTGACCACTTGCTTTAAAAGATATCATCGAAAGAAAGGTCCTATGAAAATCATACAAATATATTTTTAAGATCGTTATTGTTTAAAATGAACTCTTTTGTTAGCTTTCAAACTTTTATTTAAAAATTAAAAATATAAAAGACACTATCTTTAAAAACTGCAATCGAACATTTACACTGATAATATGTGCCGTAGCTTTTTTTAACTGATTACTATTTGATTGAAACCATTGCTAAATAAATAATTGTAAATGCTTTTTCTTGTACAACTTGATATTACAGAGAAACCTCTATGAGGTGATGTTCCACCCAACAAACATTTTAGTGAAACAACAGTTGAACAAATCACCCTGAAGCAAATTTCAGCTGAATAAACTGTTGTTCAGCTACCAATGGTACTTGAGCATGACTCGATATCGACTCATGGAACCATACTAAAATAAAAATTTCATGGTTACCATGAAGGTCCCCCAATCAGCTTTCCACATCATTTTTGTTCCATGACTCGATATTTCCATAAGTCGATGGTCCCTTCAGATACCAACTCATGGAGGTTTGAGTTGAGCCAAATTGTGTACTATTGTCATACAATTTATATAATTTGGTGCACAATTTTAAAACAAATAATAAATTTGCAAGTTAAGTAAATGTATCGTACATTTTATTGAGCTTGGTTCAGAAGTTTAAACCAAATAATAAATTAATAAATTGAGAAAATACATTGATTGAAAAAGTAATGTTAGAATTTCTCTAATCCGAGGATACATTTTCATATTTTAAATTATTTACCATTTTTATGTCTAAATGTAAGCATAGCAAGACTGGTCTACTAATATTGTAACTAGGATTTTTTTACTGAATTCATGTTTTCTTAATCTGAATATGAAGGCATTTTTCATGCAACTAATACATTTTTTTTCTAGTTTAGTTTTATGTGTTTAGCACACATATCACACAAAACCGCAGAAAACGCCTCATTGTACGCGACTATAAGTGAAAATTCTACATTTTATGCAGTAATTCAATTATTTTGCCAAATCAAACGAACATATAAAAATATGTTGGATGAACTCGTTTTAGTGATTTAAGATATAGTAATAATATCAACATCCTTGTCTACACCACTCACGGAATTCAAGTAAGGCGTATATCTTTGATAAGGTTGTTCATAATTACATGAATCTTTTTTTTTTTAACATAAAAATTTTACTTCCCAAGTATCCGCCAACCCGTTAATTCGCCTTTTTGTTCTTATAAGGCTAATATAGGGCATGTCAGCTGTATATTGGCACTATTTTAGCACATAGGGCAAATTAAAGTGCTGTTTGAATACTTGGGTTCTGCCTACGGCAAAAAATCCCTCAATAAAAAAAAACTTGGGTTCAAAACCCCTTAGAGCATTTTTTTTTGTACGTTTGGCATGCGCGCAGATATTACGTTACACAGTTAAAGCTATCAGTACACGCTTTGCCAAATGTGCAAATATTTGGCTAGGCTCAAATCTACAGACAAACATCGGTATCAACTCTGACAAAAACTTTGCGTTGTCAAACATTTGTTTCGCTCTGTACTAAAACAAGCCAAATATTTGTTATAATGTACTGACAGCTTGAGAAAAGAAAGAGAAGTATAATAAAGTCAACTCTCCTTAACTCGATATTTCCTATCTCGATTTCGAGTTGGTAAGTTGGTTTTCATTGATACCTCGATGGCCTCTTGCATCGCAATACCAATGGTTTTATGTTCTGTAATTCGATACCTCCCTAAATGGATGGTCCCTTCAATATCAATTCATGACACAGTTGACTGCGGATATACAATTATTAAAACTTATACTCTGAAATGAGCAAGTGATTTTTCAAGTGTCGTTTTATCAATATCAAACACGATTTCATAAGTACCGTAAAATGAAGTATCTTTGATTATGCGGGTAACATTTTTTTTTATTTCTTTATTAGTATCATTCCAAACATTACATTCATTTCTTATATCTAGGTGTTCTGTATTATTAGACAACACTATCATCCTAATTTGGTAAAACAAATTTAATATTTTATTAACATTTTGTTAACAACATATTACATTTCATTTGCCGTAGCAGTTCAGATTTTTTACAGGTGAGTTGATTTCACCTGCTTATAAGAGAAAAAAAACATGTTTTCAATTTACTTAACCTAACTTAACCTAAATACATAACGCATTAATCGTGGCAATAGAAGATTGTAACGATTTTTGCCTAAAATTATTAATTATTTTATTTGACATTTGTTCCAATGTTTCAACATTGGATATTCTATGTAACTCATTGGTATTATACCAGGGAGGAAGCTTCAGAATCATTTTCAAAATTTTATTTTGAATTCTTTGCAGAGCTTTCTCCCTGGTATTACAACAGCTAGTCCATATTAGTACAGCATACAACATGGCTGGCCTGAAAATGTGTTTGAATATCAAAAGCTTGTTATTAAGACAAAGTTTTGATTTTCTATTAATAAGGAGATAGAGACATTTTACATATTTATTGCATTTGGCTTGAATGCCCTCAATGTGATTTTTGAAAGTTAAATTCTTATCTAGCATGAGTCCTAGATACTTAACTTCATCTGACCAATATATTGGAACCCCACTCATCGTAACAACATTTCTACTTGAAGGTGTCAAATAAAGAGCTTTTGGTTTATGTGGGAATATTATTAGTTGAGTTTTGGAAGCATTAGGAGAAATCTTCCATTTTTGCAAGTTTGAAGAAAAAATATACAAACTTTTTTGCAATCGACTACAGATGACACGCAGACTTCGTGCTTTGGCGGAGAGGCCTGTGTCATCCGCAAACAAGGATTTTTAACGTCCCTGAGGTAACTCAGGTAAGTCAGATGTGAAAATATTGTATAATATTGGTCCTAAAATGCTGCCTTGGGGAACACCAGCTTTTACAGGAAGTCTTTCAGATCTGGAGTTCTGATAATTAACCTGAAGTGTACGATTTGACAGATAACTTTGAATTATTCTAACAATGTATGTTGGAAAATTAAAGTTTTTTTAATTTTACGATCAAACCTTCATGCCAAACACTGTCGAATTCTTTTTCTATGTCTAGAAGAGCAAGACCAGCAGAATAGCCTTCAGATTTGTTGGAACGTATCAAATTTGTTACACGTACAAGTTGATGAGTGGTCGAATATCCATGGCGGAATCCGAACTGTTCATTGGCAAAATTTGAATTTTCGTTGATGTGGGCCATCATTCTTTTCAAAATGACCTTTTCAAAACGTTTCCTGATGGAGGAAAGCTAACTGATTGGACGATAGCTAGAAGCTTCTGCAGGATTTTTGTCTGGTTTTAAAATTGAAACAACCTTAGCATTTTTTCATTTGTCAGGAAAATATGCTAATTGAAAACATTTGTTAAATATCACCTAATAATGATAAGCTACTTTCTGGAAGTTTCTCGATGAGGATGTAGAAAATTCCATCATCGCCAGGAGCTTTCATATTTTTGAATTTTTAATAATAGTTCTCACTTCTTCCAAATCAGTCTCCCAGGCATTTTCGAAAACGTTATCTTGATTGCGAATAGTCCTGAGTAACTTGATTTTCAATTGGACTATTAAGACCTAAATTAAAATTGTGCGCGCTTTCAAACTGCATAGCAAGTTTTTGTACAAAAATAATAATGGTTTACGCTTAAAACACTTTTGTAGGTAATTTTTTATTATAAATTCTGTACTTCTTGTGCTATAATACTTGTACATTTTATGCATAAAATGTATTCTACGTTCTTCATCAACATTCTCCAATTCAGAGCCAAGCGTTGGGCAGAACCGAGGATGGAGAGATGCGGCCACGAATTAAGTATTGTGGTGTGAAATGGTTGATTCAGTGTTATCTGTCTAGATGACAACTAGACAAATGAATGAATAAATGAATGCAATGATGTCAAACAGTAACTTGATTATGGATTTCCATCAGTTTACATACCCATTATCAAAGTTACACCAAAACAGAAATCCGACTTTCGATTATATGAAAAATTATAGTTGCATTCAAAATAACGCTTAATGCAATCTTTCAACTGCGATCGATAGCAAAGATGTCAGTATTTGTTCTAAAAATATAAATTATAAATCTTTGAAACAGAATGCAAAATACTCTGATTTTTTCCAAAAATATATCAAAGCTAGCCCGTGTTACGGAACCTTGAAGCAATCGAAACAAACAAACTAGTGTATTGCCACGTGAGAAAATTCTAATCAAGACATGCACACATATATGCATATTTTGCCAAAATACGTGGTGCTGATTTTATTTTTGAAAACTAGCTAACATGAAGGTGAAAGGAAAGCATTTGTTAGCAAATAGACGACTGCAAGTCATATTTGAATGAAAAAAAATATTGTCTCTGAATAATCAATTTTTTTTAACTTCATCGTTGTAATTTAATGTTCAGTAAAAATCAATTTTGTGCATATATTTATTTGGCAATGTTACAACATTGGATATTCTATATTTACGCTCGGAAAAAAAAAACAACCAAAAGCTTATAGTAACCACTAAGCTATTAACAGATCATAAATCATACCACAGTTTGCCACAATCGACACAAAACAGCGCTAGTATTCTTCGGGGAATATGTTTTTGCAAAGTGGAACAATAAAACATTTCATCCATTGGTACGTACCTTTCTCGTTTCAGCCCGTCGAGTCCCACACAATGAGCTATCCTTCGTCAATCCGAGTCGATAAAGATTATGAAACATGCAACGTCTAAATCAGAATGGCTCGCAACAATATCCAACCAGGAACTTTGAAATGCAAATGCCTGCTTTCTCACAAGTAGGAACATCAAACTACAACAAAATTATCCTTTTTCGATACATAGGTTTCTAACCCGTAATAGTCTGCTGAAAAAATATACTCATTCACGTGTGATCATTTTTGACTGCCCCTTTTCCCTACCACTTGGCCCTACTGCACTCATACAAAAGGCAATCAAATGAGGCAAAAAACTTATGCCAGGAAGCAGACTACTGCTACTAAAAGAATAACTCGGATCGAAGGTTCACACAGGACTGTCGGTCATCCGCATTATGCTGCCGAAAGACCCAAAGCTATCACCGACAGACGGATGGAAACCCATGTAAACCACCCACCTGACACCCCACACACCCGGAAAATGGTTGGTTTCATGAATGAAAATCACGTGCTGGTATGGATTACCGCGTAACCGGCTATTGCGAGTGAAAGTGAAGCCAATATCGAAACTTCTTCAGACTATCCTTTACGGAATAGATTCTGCGCATTTGAGACAAAATAGTGACAGGAACCATATGTCAGCAATTCAGAATGGCACTCAATTGTAGTAGTTAGACATTACTGATTGGTCACCTCAACTGGTGTGGTCAGAGATTGTTATTTAATTAACCCGTATAGGCCTGAGTGAAAGCAAAAATGCTAAAACCCTTACCACTCAGCGAATACTTAACGGATTCAAATGTTTTGTGTCAGTATACTGGCCCACATATCTAGTTTCTAGAAGTGGCCAGAGGCTCGAGAATACTCCTGTAGCCGGATTTATTGCGGTTGGTCACTGGGTCAAGTCGGGTAGAAAAAGACGATTTTTTGGGACATGCCAAGTTAACTTTATTTATTTCCAATGGCAAACATTTAAATTTGCATAAATCATTAAGATCTGATATTCAACATTATAAATTCATAGTGCAACCGTTTAGAGTGTACCAGATGAGGCCGCTAGGACTTAAAGCCCTGAAGAACCGGCTCTAGATTTGTTAGGTACTGAACCGTTTCAAATATCTAAAAGTATAGATTGAACATAATAGGTAGTTCACTAAAACGCGTTCGCATAAGCTTGACACAGATGTTAAGATACAAATTGTGCACTTTATCATAAATTTGAGGCATCCCGGGGACCCGAAAATGTTCATTTGTAGGATCAATCAAATGCAGTTGACATAATCATTCAATTTAATCGATTATCAGAAGGTTTACGCTGATACGTTTTTCTCAAAACTCCTTGATATAGTGGCCACATTATAGCGGATTCTGGAAATTATCTGTGACACTGTGACACAAATTTGCCTACCTCCAGGGGCACAGAAGCACAGAACTCTTGTCACCCGACCTGACCCAGTGATCCACCGCAATAACTCCGACCACATGAACATACTCCGAGCAGTAAGCGACGCTCCAAACATGGATGCATGAGAGCAGACAGAAACGTTGACGAGAGCGTGTGACGCAACTATGCCGAGAAAATTAGAGCCAAGGAATCAACGGCGTCCTGCATACTGGTGGAACGACAGACTCAGCATTAGGGTGCGGCTTATTTTTCAAAAGTTCTCAAAACCAAAAATTCGTGTGCTCTACTGAATTCAAATCGCATTAAAAGAGAAACCTCAAAATCTGAGCCAAAAATATCAACATTTAGAGGTGGCGCAAGCGTGTTGAAGGTGAATTTTCAAGTTATAAAAAATGACCTGCAGTTAAGTAAACATAACTTTGTTATTTTTCAACCGATTTCAAAACTTTTAGCACCATTTTCTTTCAAATTAAATTTATAAAATATTTGTAAAACATCAAATTTGTCTAAAATCAAAACTTGTCTTAGTAAAAAATACTTTTATCCAAATTTTTCCTCATTTTGCTAAAAAAATCATTTTTGTTTGACCATAACTTCATTAAAACTCAATCGATTCCAAATCTTTTTACATAATTTTGAAGCAAATTTATTTATTTTCAAACTGTACATACAACATTTTTTTCTAAAAAATATTTTTGACTTATGTATTTAACTAAAACTACCCAAAAACATGATTTTTCAATGAAAAAATCAAATTTCTTTAGATTAATTAAGTTTTTTTTGCCGAAAATAGCATTTTTTCTATAAAACTTAAATATGTAAAGCATCTTGCCTAAATTACGAGTTGAATAGTGCATATAGTTTTTAACATATGCAAACATAATTTTGTTTCAAAATTATTTAAAAATTGTTGCAAAGTCCTTCCCAAAGGTTAACCAATGAGAAAAATCAGTTTCAGCTTAAGAGACAATATTTAACTGCCAAAGATTTGACAAAACTGGCATTTTTCGTTAAAAAATCAAGTTTGTTTGCAGTTTTTACTGAATAACTTGGTCAAGACATTTTTTTAGTGAAATGTGATATATGAAGGGTTCGAAAACAATTAAATTAGCTTCAAAAGCATGTAAAAAGATTTGGAATCGGTTGAGTAATCATGAAGTTATGGTCAAACAAAGTTGAAATTTTTAGTAAAATGAGGAAAAATTTGGAATAAATTACTCTTAACTAAAACTTGTTTTGATTTTAGACAAATTTAGTGTTCAACAAAGTTTTTACAAATTTCATTTTGAAGGTATTGATGCTAAAAGTTTTGAAATCGGTTGAAAAATAACAAAGTTATGTGTACTTCACTGAAGGTCATTTTTTATAACCTGAAAATTCAACTTCAAGACGCTTGCGCCACCTCTAAATGTTAATATTTTTGGCTCAGATTTTGAGGTTTCTCTTTTAATGTGATTTGAATTCAGTAGAGCACACGAATTTTTGGTTTTGAGAACTTTTGAAAAATAAGCCGCACCCTACTCAGCATCCTTCGCGCAGCCTGCTTAAGAGCCAGAAGACGCGTGCAGAGAGCTAGATCCGAAGCCAGCATGGAAGAACGTAAAATGACCTACCGACTGGCCAGAGCCGCGTTCAAACGGGAAATAGTGACGAGTAAAACAAACTGCTACAAGGAGTTGTGCCGGGAAGCTGACGCAAATCCATGGGGCAACGCCTATCGAGTAGTGATGGCGAAGATCAAGGGCCCAGTTACCCCAGCTGAAATGTGTCCCGACAAACTGAAGGCGATAGTGAACGGTCTCTTTCCTACGCATGCTCCACACCGTACGCTGACGTAGAGGAAGAAAATGCCGGTATACAAATGTCTAACGCCGAGCTGATAACGGTTGCGAAATCGTTGAAGCTGAACAAAGCTCCCGGACCAGATGGTATCCCTAATGTAGCGCTAAGGGCAGCAATCTTGGCGTTCCCAGACATATTCAGAACAGCGTTGCAGAAGTGTCTAGCGGAAGGCTGCTTCCCAGACAGATGGAAGGTGCAGAAGCTGGTGTTACTGCTAAAACCGGGAAAACTGCCAGTAGATCCGGCTTCATATAGACCAATATGCTTGCTGGATACTCTTGGCAAACTTCTGAAAAGGTCATCCTCGGCAGGCTGACGATCTACACGGAAGGCGAGAACGGATTGTCGAAAAGGCAGTTCGGATTCCGTAAAAAGACTTCGACGGTGGATGCTATTCGGGCAGTCATCGCGTGCGCGGAGAAAGCGTCCAAGCAGAAGAGGAGAGGCAATCGATACTGCGCAGTGGTAACAATAGATGTCAAGACCGCGTTCAACAGTGCCAGTTGGGAGGCTATCGCCGCAGTTCTACACAGAATCCCGGATACCTGTGTGAAGTTCTGCAAAGTTACTTTCAGAACCGGGTACTGGTCTACGACACAAACCAGGGACGGATGTCAATTGAAGTTACGGCGGGAGTTCCACAGGGATCCATACTTGGTCCAACATTGTTGAACATGATGTATAATGAAGTGTTAACCTTGTCACTGCCGAATGGAGTCGAGATCGTCGGGTTCGCAGATGACGTCGTTCTTGCGATAACTGGTGAGACTGTGGAGGAGGTGGAGATGCTGACGGCGGAATCGCTAGACACCATTGAATCGTGAATGACTGGAGTCAAGCTGCAGTTAGCTTATCATAAAACGTAGGTGGTGCTGGTCAGCAACTGCAAGGTAGTTCAGCAGTTGGAGATCAACGTCGGAGGGCACGCAATCCCATCGAATCACTCTCTAAAGCATTTTGGAGTAATGGTCGACGACAGGATAAGCTTCAACAGCTACGTAGACTATGCCTGCGAAAAGGCAGCGAAAGCTGCTAACACCGTAGCTAGGATCATGCTCAACATTGGAGGACCAAGAAGCAGCACGAGGCGTCTTCTGGCGACCGTATCATCGTCTATACTAAGGTATGGAGTCCCGGCTTGGACGGCAACGTTAGGAACCAAACGTAACCGAGATAAGCTGGCAGGTACGTTCCGGCTCATGGCGATACGGATGGCGAGTGCCTACCGCACTATATCATCTGAAGCAGTGTGCGTTATCGCCGGAATGATCCCCATCTGCATCACTCTGGCTGAGGTTATCGCATCCTCTCTCTCTCTTCTCTTTCTGGCGTTACGTCCCCACTTGGACAGGGCGAGCACTTCCACAGTTATTAACTGAGAGCTTACTATGCCAATGACCATTTGCATGCGTATATCGTGTGGCAGGTATAAAGATACTCTATGCCCTGGGAAGTCGAGAAAATTTCCAACCCGAGAAGACCCTCGACCGGTGGGTCTTAATTCGGACAACATCGTGCAGAACATGTGCCAGCATGAAAACACCTGGAATGCGGTGAACAGGGGAATAACGGCGATTATGTCGTTGCTGCAAAGGAGATGGCGTGAAGACCAGAGAGCTCCGGATCGCGATCGGAGTAGGCTAGATCCTCCGTCGCGGACTAGACCGAGTAGAGCGGGCGTAGCGTAGTATCGGTTAATAGTCATCGGGGCGCCTGCAAACCGAAAGCCATCCTCCAACCGGAATTGCAGAACCGACCCTGTCACTTGGCCGACCAACGTCGAGTCGGAGTAGGCTGAGTCCACCGCCGGGGTCTAGCTGAGTAATTCGCGAAATAGCACCGGCAAATGGTCGTCGGGGCGCCTGTGAACCGGAAGTTTCCTTTCACCGGAATCGCAGGACCGACCTCGGCATCTGCCCGGCCAGCTTCGGAGTTAAGTCCACCGCCGGGGACTACTTGAGTAGATCTCGTTGTTGCACCGGCAAATGATCGTCGGGGCGCCTGTGAACCGGAAGCTTTCCAACACCGGAATCGCAGGACCGACCTCGGCATCTGCCCGGATAGCATCGGTTCGGGAGATCTTCCGCCGCCGGGGAAATCTCCGTCGGAGTAAGATAGATCCACCGCCGAGGACTGCTCTGAGTAGTACGTAGCGTATCACCGGCTTGAGTCGTCGGAGTGCCAGTGAACCGGAAGCCATCCTCCAACCGGAATCGCTGGATCGACTTCGGCACTCCACCGGCCCGTATCGAAGCATGAAGAAGCGCGTAGCCGGAGTAGGCTAGCTCCACCGTCGGGGACTAGGCCGAGTAGCATCGATCGTCACAAACCAGTTTTGATTCATCGGGGCGTCAGTGAACCGGAATTCATCCTCCAACCGGAATCGCTGGACCGACCTCGGCATCCAACTGGTCAACCAGGAGAGCTCGAACAGCAGCAGCAGAGAACGAGTCGTCGTAGAGCAACGAAGTGCACATGAGCGTCCAGAAGAAGATCAACAGGGCTCTGACGCGAGGCCAGCCCAAGGGAAGTATGCGTCGTCCCACAGAAAGCTGTCCAAAGCCCCGGCGAGATCTTCAACCGCCAATTGGGCAAAACGAGTAGTCGCAAAGACACCGTAGAAATGTCGTATTGATCAGCGTTTTTGACGACATTAAGCTCCAACAGCGAACTAGCAGAACAGCTAGAGGCTGAGATTGACGAAGTGCATGAGCACAGCCCTCCCCCGATGAAGTTGCCTAATGTAGTTCCGGGGGGGGGGGGGGGGTGGTCGAGGCACAGGAGCAGTAGGGAAAGTTTTTTAGTGGTTAAGCACGCCTAACGTGAGTCCCACACCACAACACACAACAGGTCAGGCTTTTGAAGCTTTTTTGTACCCTACTATAAAAAAAAGAAAAACATGAACATTCCCTAGTTTTAGTTTAGTTTAGTTTTTTAGAATTTTCACTATAGATAATCCTAATAGTTTTTCTCATAACTTTTGTGGGTCTTGCACAAACCATGTCACGCTTTACTAGGCGTGAGAATACCGTGAAAATCTTAAACTTGATCATATCTACCATCCTCCATAAGAATAAGTACGATGTTGATTGAGTTTTCATGTATATTGGACACGTGATAAATAGCATACTACTAATCTTGTTATTTTTTGTGGAATCGTGGGTAGGACAACCCTTTGACTGTCCTACCCAGGTGTCTTTGTGGGTAGTGCATGTCCTACCTGTCCTACCCACTTCCCGCGCCAATGCTTCAGGGTAATTATCAGAACTCCGGCAGGTGAATTCCGGCGCACACTTTCTTCGAAGAGAAGAAATTTTCTTCCATAATCCACCAGCAAGAAAATTTTCTTTTTTTCGAAGAAAATACGCGCCGGAATTCGCCTACAGGTCTGAAAAACTTCCCATAAGAGCTGGTGTTCCTCAAGACAGAATTTTGGGACCAATATTATATAATGAGCCATTTTATGGTACGTATCTAATCATATAGTTCATTTTACAAAACGGTAACACTGATGATATTGCTGTTACATTCACATGTTACGAACCCCTTTAAACATTTGACAGTTCAACAGCCGACTAAATTGGTTGAAAAATCTGTCGATTGTTGCACCGACGTATATGGAAGATTAACACAGGGATCAATCGAACCCGAAAATCGGCCGACGCAATTCTTCTAAATACACCCGATTCTGTTTTTGCACGGGGGATGCGTACCGTGTAAAAAAAAGTTTTCATTTCAAAATTTCGAAAACCGTGCAAAAAAGTAACACCATTTTTCTCGACGTTTCATGCAAAATAAGGTTTTGGTGGAAAAAAAATTATGATTTTTTTTTTACACGGGCGTGTAGGTGGATAAAGCGGTATTTTAAGTAAAATCCAAGCAAGTTGACCTACTAAACATCAGATTTCCTTGGTCACCCGATTTGATTTAACGATTAGTCAGTTGATAGCTGTGTTAAACTTCCATTAGCGACGGTGCAACAATCGACCGATTTTTCAACCAATTTAGTCGGCTGTTGAACTGTCAAATGTTTAATGTGGGACACCGCCTCCTGTCAAAATATCATTAATGAAATGAAAAAAAAATGAAAATCGTCTCGATTTACCTGATGCCAAAAATCTTTGTTTGCGGATGACAAGGCCTCTCCACCAAAGGACGAACCCTACGTGTAGTAGATTGCAAAAAAGTTTGGATATGTTTTCTTCATACTTGCAAAAATGGAAGATTTCTCCTAATGCTTCCAAAACTCAACTAATAATATTCCCACATAAACCAAAAGCTCTTTATTTAAAACCTTCAAGTTGACATGTTGTCATAATGAGAGGGTTTCCAATAAATTGGTCAGATGAAATTAAGTATCTAGGGCTCATGCTAGGCAAAAAATTAACTTTCAAAAATGACATTCAGAGCATTTAAGCCAAATGTAACAAATATGTGAAAAGTCTTTATCCCCTCATCAATAGAAAATCAAAACTTTGTCATAATAACCAGCTTTTGATAAAATATGAGTAAAATAAAATAAATTATAATTTTAGACAAAAATCGTTGCAATCTTCTATTGCCACGATTAATGCATTCTATAATTAGGTTAAGTAAATTGAAAACTTTTTTTTCTCTTATAAACAGGTGGAATCAACTCATCTGTAAAATTCTGAACAGCTACGGCAAATGTAATGTAATATGTTGTTAATCAAATTTTAATAAAAG
Organism: Aedes aegypti; assembly: GCF_002204515.2. Lineage (NCBI taxonomy): Eukaryota > Metazoa > Arthropoda > Insecta > Diptera > Culicidae > Aedes > Aedes aegypti. The sequence continues at coordinate 176,263,164 of NC_035108.1, read as the reverse complement.
CTTAATTTTGTTTTACCAAATGAGGATGATAGTGTTGTCTAACACAGAACACCTAGATATAGGAAATTAATGTTATGTTTGCAATAATACAAATAAAAAAAATATATAAAAAATCAATACAAAGATAATTTATTTAAGAAACCGTACTTTTTATAATGAGGGCCATTTATCCTCTTGAAAATACCTAGACACACTTAGATTAGATTACTGGGTTCGGTAAAGACCGAAAAAGTCAGTAAAATGAAAATTGAATTTCAGTTGCGAGTTTAACAGAATACCCAAACCCTTAAGCTGAAGATGCATCGAAGTCAAACCCCAAAATTACAAGAACACAAATCGAGAAAAGCAGGAACCCGTTTGGGCTGAAAAATAGATCGATTGATCACTCGCTGGTTGGAACCAATCGACCAGCGATTTCAAAATAAAGATTTTGAAAACTCTAAAAAACCTCTATCGTAATTTTCAAATTTATTTAAGAATACTGAACAGATTTGTATTATTTTTTTCTGGCATTGTATAGTACATATTTTATTTTTTTGATAAATTGACCAAAAACAAAGTAGCCGCCAAAGACATTTTATATGGAGAATGTTGGTCTCCCAAGGAACATTGGAACTTCTTCAAAACTAGATCACCAATGATTAATATCAACACGGATTCTTAAACTATAAGAGTTTTTTTAGATCTTGTGCAAAAAGTGGTAGAAAAATATCAAGAGAAAAAAAGTTATCGCGATTTGAAAATTTTTTTTAGCGGTAAAAAATGAAGCTGCCGGTAGAGGGGTAAATGTCATGCCCGGATAAAATATCTACTGTTGAAAAAGCTAAATTACCTCGCAATCTTTTCCAGGACTGATTAATTATTATCATAAATTTACAGTGTTAATGGGACCTGAAAAGTGAACAGGGGCAAACATTTTAATTTTACTGATACCCGTGATCCATCGACCACACCTTACCCTTTTGGTTATATGGCATCAGAAAACGATTGACAAAATACAAAAAATATTTCATATCCAAAAATTGGCATTTATTTTTTTAATTTATCATACCTTCACAATCAAACTTTTTCATTTTCATTATTTACAAATATTAGGAGATCTAATCTTATTTAACCGTTACATTTATGCATTGTAGGACCTCTTTGAATGATTGACGATTGCGTTTAGGTATTAAAAAATATTAGATATATGCTTATCGATATAAAAAAGTTATGTTTTGATGATTTAATTAGCTATATGTTATAAAACGACTGATGAAAATAAGAAATAAACTCTGACGTTTTGAACATAAAAATATACAATCACTAGAGCGTCGCAATGATTGCCCGCAACATTACGTCTTATTCCGTTATTACAAGCCATCTATTACGCATCACTGCGAAGCGTCCGTATCGAAGAGAAGTGACCAGTGGTCACATTTGATTGAAAGCAATCGTTTATTTCAAGCTCGTCCTGGTTGTGTTGGCTAATACTATTCATATCTGCATCCTTATGAGATATGATCAAGATTCGGGAGTATGTATATAGCCTCTAGAAGTCGGCGTCCAGTGTGAACACATTGTCAAGTCGGTTGGCCATAACACCCCACTTCTGATACTCTCCTACTTTCTTCTCAAAGAAGTTAGTTTTACCTTCAAGTGAAATGAACTCCATAAAACTAAACGGATTCTTCGTATTGTAAATCTGAAAATGTATGAAAACCAAAGTTTAACGTTTGAATCATATTTTGATGTACAATTAAGGGGCTGTCCATTTATTACATAAGACATTTTTCGGGGTTTTTCAACCGCCCCCCCCCCTCCCCCCATAGTAAGATTTTTTGTATGAAAATTAAAAATAAATTGTATGGCGCGTAAGAAATCTCAGACCCCCCCTCTCCCCCCATAAACCCTTACGTAATTAATGGACCGCCCCTTACTTACTTTATCGATGCCCAACTCGAGCAGCAGTCTATCAGCCACGAATTCAATATACTGCGACATAAGGTCACAATTCATGCCAAGCAGGTCAACCGGAAGGGCTTTCGTCAGGAACTCCTGTTCGATCAGGACTGCTTCGCGGATAATCTCGATCACACGTTCTTGTGATGGTTTCTGTACCAGATATTTGAACATAAGACAAGCAAAGTCCGTGTGCAGGCCTTCGTCACGTGAGATCAATTCGTTGGAGAATGTTAGCCCAGGCATCAGTCCACGCTTCTTCAACCAAAAGATGGATGCGAAACTTCCACTAAAGAAAATACCTTCCACGGCGGCGAAGGCTACGACGCGTTCTCCGAAGTTGGCCTTTTTGCTTGAAATCCAGTTCAATGCCCAGTCAGCTTTCTTCTTCACACAGGGCAGATTATCGATGGCGTTGAACAAGTACTCCCTGTGAATGGAAAGCATGTGTAAGGGCGATAAAGACGAAGCGACAGAAACCTGATCGCATGGTATGCTCATTAGCGCATTCTTTTTCTGATGAATGAAGTGCGCAGGTAAATATGAGGTTCAGTATAAGTGCAAGTGTAAAGTATCATATAGACGGCGTGGGTAAATTTATAAAATATTGCATCGTTTAATTAGAAGCGATGTTTTACAGCATCTGGATGTGGATCAGGTTACATAATTACTAGAAAAATGGCAGCACTACTAACCTTTCTTTGGAATCGCGAATGTAAGTATCAATAAGCAGCGAGTACATTTCACTGTGGACATTTTCCATTGCAATTTGAAATCCGTAGAAACAACGCGCTTCGGTGACCTGGACCTCCTGGCTGAAACGTTCCACAAGGTTCTCGTTCACGATGCCATCGGAAGCGGCAAAGAAGGCCAGCACATGTGAGATGAAGTGCTTCTCGCCGGACTTGAGCTTTTCCCAATCAGCCATATCTTTAGAGAGATCGACTTCCTCTACTGTCCAGAAAGATGCCTCTGCCTATCGATTGTAGAACATGTTGTTAATGCTCCGCAGTTTAATGAAAAAAAAACTAGGTGGTACACTTACCTTCTTGTACATCTGCCAAATGTCATGATACTGGATGGGGAAAATGACGAAACGACGGGGATTTTCCTTGAGCAGTGGTTCGATGGAGGGATCGAATGGTGTCTGTTCGCGTTTCTGAGCAGCTGACAACTCATTTTTGGCCAGCTCCTTCGGATCGATAGAACCGCTATCGACTGTCTGCTCTTTCTCGTCCTGGTAGTCCATCTTTTGGGCCACGTTAGCACCGCTTTCGGTTAGAACCTTACGGGCATTCTGCAATTCAATGTAGGAATACGTGATGAAATAGGAATGCACTTTGATGCACTAAACTAGAAATAAACTATCCGTACACTCCACACAAAGCCAACGACATCGACAAAGGTACAAACATCGCGAAACGAAAATGGGTAATAATTGTGGTGGGGAAGTGCACTTGCTTCTAGGCGAAAATCTAAGCTGACCGTAGCATCTCCCGCTCGTTGTCTCGAACGCTTTGGAGGCATGAGTACGAGAATACATACATGCACTAGGTAGTTGTCATTGAGGTAGGTATAGGAAAAATGTTAGTTGTACGCAGAATCGGCTATCAGCTGATTATGGAAAGCAGTGACAATCAACCCGACTCACATACTTACGCCAAGGGATCGCTGAATTTCAGATTTCGAAATTCTGAAGAAAAAACTGTGAGGATGAGAATGGGTCACAAATTCATACATAGGTAAGGACTGTTCATTTTATAAAGTGGACACCTTGTGCATGCTATATCTTTTAAATTTATAAATTAAATTGCAATCGGTTTTCTGTACATCGTACGACTAATGTTGTGCAATGTTGTGCAATGTTGCGATAATAAACAAGCCACCAAAATAATTAAATTTCACACGAATAAGCAACAACGTTTAGAACTGTCGGTTTTTGGAGGCTATCAATATCAATGATTGTAAGAAATTGGCTGGAAAATTCGACAATCTATATTTCTATTTTCAAAAAAGGCTTGTTCTTCGAAAGCATCATCAATCACAAGCCTGTTGAAAAATATCAAGTTATTTTTGTATCAACAATTTTCCAGATAACATAAATCATTTTTCATCGTTTTTTAGGAGAAAAATATTTTATAGAGTTGTTTATTTAGTATCCACGTCACATTTAAAGCACAACAGAAAAACAAATGCTTTATTTTCAAGAGACTTCTCAAAGCACAATGAAAATTATCAAAATTGGCAACACTGGCAATGAAATTTAATTAATTTTTCATATATTTTTCTCATAATTTGTTATTCGTAGATTACCAGTTGAAATAATTGGAGAAAAGCGTTTACAAATTGCAGTAGACCGGTAAATGTGCGTATACAGTGCTATTTTTCGAAATGTTTTACCACAATTACATAAAATTGATGATGATGTTTGATGTCATGAGCGTAGCCATTGTCCCAATAGCAAAGCCTCCTCCTCTCCAGACAATAAAAACAATATTACAAGGATTTTTCTTGTGTTTGAATTATTCAAAAATTGTCTCCGGCGCTCGTATTTATACAACAATTACGTCATGATAAATTGGAAAATTTATTGAGTCCACTAAACAATCAGCCTTTTAAACACTGTGCCGAAATTATGCGAAAGTTTTATCAAATCTGTTAGGAAACTCAAGAAGTTTCTGTCAAATATATTGTCAGCAAAATATTATCATTTAAGTAATTAGAGAAAGCTCCTCGTTTTCGTCAAGAATTCCTATCGGGATTTCATTTAGGGGTGATCGGGGCAATATGGGCCGCATAAGGAAAACGTCATAAAATGCATAGCAAAACAGCAAAATCTATCTCGTACTTGAACTACATCATGTGTTCTTACATGTTACGTCGATAATTAATGTTAACATTGACTAGAATTTTTTTTGAAACGTTTTTGAAAACCTTGTTTATTTGCGTGTTCACCAACCATATGGGCAAACGCATTATGAGCCACCCAACGGGGCAGCATGAGCCACCTCATTCAAATATATGATTTTCATTGGAAACAATATAGAGAACAGCTGATCATAAACTGTACAATATTAGAAAGGAAATTTTATTAAATTTGCTTGAAATTATTAAATCTAGCGCCTTTTTACAGATACATAACACATAGTAGACAGACCATGTAATTCTAGTATTAAATTGTGACACTTGGTTCAACTTATTTTCTAACGAAGTGTTCCATTTGTAATGGTGCACAAAGATCAGGGCTGTTAAATGTCATGAATATCACGTGACTTTGACATTTGAATATCGCCAATATCATCGTTCACGCAAACAAGTTTCGTTGGATAATCTACCGAATCCATGGTAGAATTAAGAACTGCACCAACGATTTTCAACCGACTACAAAAATCTGTTAAGTTTACTATTGTAGTGATAGCTGTGCGTTCGGAAAACGATGCACGATCAAAAACCGAATCGATTACTGTCGATTTCATACTATTACATCAGGTTGAGCCGATGGGCTCGGATTCAATCTAGAGTTAAATAAACGATCAGTTAACTCTGATACTCTGAACTGTAAAGATCGCTCTTAATATTTCTTAGCATATATCACTTCGTCACATCTTCAATAAGTTTGACCCTTTATCACACATACATAAAAGTGTCGACGAGGCGGATTAATTGTACCAATGCGTGCATTATTTGAATTTAATCGGCCAGTGTGATTTTGATATATACATCTATTAAAATACTTTAATATTGAACATTTTTAGGGAAGATTACACGAGGAGTCTTACCGGGTTCCTTTGTTTAAAAAAATATCCAATATTAATCTAAATCACGTGCACAGATTCCAAGTAAATCCGGTAAATTGTTCAGCATAACAGTGATTGTTGAAGATACTGAGTACAGTGGCAATCGTCTGCACCATTTTAAATATAGCAGCAGTGCGTATATTCGGTTATTCATATTAGGGGTATTCACTTTAAGTCGCGTAAAGTACAGCTCTGCGTAACTTCATCAATGAAAAGTTTCAAATGAAATATTCCTTTTTTGATTCGGTGGAATGTCAAATGAGATATTTATAATCTAGTTGTCTATGGATCTAGGCACTGTTAACGTCAAAGCTTCATTTCAAAACATGATGTTCCTATTATTTCAGCTCGAAAGTGATCATTTTTCGAGGCATATCCAGGTTGAATTTTGCCATTTCGTAACTCCATAAGTGTTGGTGTTAATGATAGAGGTTGGCGCAACAACTTCTTTATCGAAAACAGCGAAGTTGGATGATTGGAAATTTTATGATCAATGCAGCTGGTTCCGGATTATCGGCGATAATCAATTGTCTAATATGTGGTGGAAAATAGCCCAGTAGTTCATATTACCTTGAAAGCAGTTTTTGACGACCGCATGAGTCGATTAGGGGAAATGCTATGCCCGACTCGAGAACTATCGCACTGCATTAAGTATATGATATGAAATGGCCAAGCTATGCCCAGAGATTTTCTCTGAACAAATTTCACGAAACCCAACATGAATGCCCTCGACCCAGATCTAGGTATTCAATCCTGATACATATGGTTCCGTATCCAGATAGAGGTTTTCTATGGCCACGTGAAGTTCTGGTTTATGGTGCATGCCCATCTTGCTTCCAACTGATTATCGAAACTTAAAATATTTTCTCCGTATTTATTTCAACAATAGAAAATAATGACATTTGTCAGTTTTCCAAAGCGTTCTTGGATCGATATGCTGTTGAACTTGATCATCGCGAAATGTTTCATTTGTAGCTTACGCAATGTCTTGAAATATTTAGGATAACCAATTTAGCAGGACTTACGCAGTGGTTTACGCTGTTAAGTGAATACCCCTATTGTCTAGTGTAGCTAATGCAATAGTGGATATCACATGAAAAGAATCATTGCAACAATAGTTATTTATATTCTGCTTGCCCTGTGTGTGCTTGCTATTGTGCTTTTGTTCTTACCCTATGTGATTTTTTCCTTTTTTTTCTATATTGTGTGGCCATTGGACAAATCAAAATTCGTTTAAATTATGCTAAAAGTACAAATACATTAAGTATATCAATAATTTTAGTTTACATTATGGTTTCCAGAGCTTTACTATTCATCAATAGCTGTCACAAGAGTATTTTTACGAATTTGAATCCAAAATAATTTTTATCATGACATCAATACATACATCTTGTTTATACTCAATGAAACGTAAAGAGATATACAGTGAATATGACTACTTATTCAAATTTATGGAACCATTAGTGGACTATTATAGGTATGCTAGTGATTATGAACTCAACTCACAACCGGGAACCAGTGAAAAACCGTTAAAATGCTCGCACACTGTAATGTACAACCTAATTCACAAAAAAGTGCAAACTATGCTAAAGCTGATTAGCAACCATAGTGACACAGATAACTATCAGGAAAGGATACGACAAACAAATAAATCTTTATTATGGCGAAGGCTAGAGTGTACTGGAAATTTTGGAACAATAAAATGTTTAACAATGAGATGCTCCACCTTAGAAAACTGTGCTAATTGTTTGATCTTTTCAAAGGCGGTGATGTCAAAGGACAAGGAAAATCTATCATGTTTAATTGGACAGATAAAAAATTATATCGACAACTCAAATCTAAAAAGGGAGAGTATTCCAAACTTGCATACAAGTTTACATAGGACGAATTTGAATGATCCAATCGAGGGCAAAATTGTGAATAGACTTTTTTTTTTTTGTTTTTTTTTTTTTTGTATGGTATTCAGTTGGAGCTGCCTGACAGCTTAACTTGTCAAGGCTGAACCCTCGGTCTGGCTTTTGCCAAGTTTCCCCTCTACCAGGACCAATACTCAGACGGACTAGGCAATGGCGCCCACATGAACACTGTTTTTTTATTAGTATTGTGACGTGGTAGTTTTTGAAAAGTGCCCATATTCCCTTGCTTCTGAGAAAAGGAAGCATTGTGAAAATCAACAGCTCCATCAGAATTTGTTTGAAATAGTTGTGTAGTAGTGTCATTACTAATACTGTCTAGTCGAAATGGTTTTGAATAATTTGTCATTCAAGTGCTATTCTGATTACTCCTGTCTTTTACGTAAGATTAGAGTCTTAAATGTCAATTGTCGTCAAGTTTTAACAACATTAGGCTGTTTAGTAGTAGTTCTAGTTAATTTTATTTTTTGTTGTTAAATGTGTTTATTGGTCATTACGTTCATATATCCTTAAAGAAAAAAGTCGCTTTCCTTGTCTGTTCAACAATTTTTCGAAACTAGCAAGTGTACCCTAATGATCGATCTCAGCGTCTTACTTTCCATAGTCATTTTATAGTGAATATTGAAGAGTAAAGTTACCTTAGGCTTCTATTACAGTCTCCTACATGCTTCACTTTTCGGTGGCAAACGCAATGCTTCACAACGCCTACTTTCTACTTGTAAATTTTGCGAAAATGAAGCTGGAATTAGATTATTTATACCGCTGTTACAAAAGAGGTATTTCTTATTATGGCAATGTAAAAACCATATTAAAATAAGATTGTCGCCACTTATTTCTACTCAGTGAATCTACTAGTCATTTTCCTAAGAGTTCCTATGTATTCCCTACGTCGTATATGATAACGATGTATCTAACTAGCTAATAGTAAGAGTGGCTACGGATCATTCTGGTTAGCTAAAAGCAAACTGAACGTCACCAATAGTATTAATGTCCACTTCGAATAGATTAATTATTTGAAATGGGCATCAATTCTATCAATGACGCAGAATGTCCGTTGGATCACATCCGAGATATTATTGCGTCTATGCCATATGAATTATGACGCGGCTTTAAGCAAAAAGTGCCAAAATGTGATACCACCACTACAGGTTACGCCTTTGGTTTCCATCATATGGGCTAATGGATTATGCCCTCAAATCGCGGCAAGGTCGCATAACCAAGGGGAGGGAGGGCAAAATTGTGAATAGACTTGTGACTAAATTTGAAAAACTATTATATAATGAAGAAATGTGGCTGATCATGGCTAAGTAATCCGAATTGGAATGCAATAGAGTGATATTAATTCTAATGAAATTAAATAACAATGAAATTTCGTTAAGATTATTGGTACCAAATGGTAAATATGTGTTTCGTTTAAATATAAACCAGCTAAAAATGGCTTTTATAGGCAGGAAACAAGGGTTAAGTTCGAAATCAAGAAGAAATTATGTAATTATTGAGATCAGTGAAGTTGCTGAGAATAATATGTGTAACAAAATAGTTAATTTAAAGTGCTACAAATGTAGAATTTTGTATGTGTTGGTAGAGTTAGCTAATGCTAACAATAATTTTTGGTGTGGTGAGCAGAATATAAAGTTTAATTTAGATAAAAAAAAGCCTAAAGAGAGAAAGTTGAAAATTAAAATGATCACGGATTTATTTTCAAATTTTGTTATACGTTACGAAGCTATTATTTCAATATTGCGAGTAGAATTGTTTTTATACAATAGTCCTTTGGAGAGTGTGTTGAATTTAATAAAGACAACATGTGTAGGTGTGATTAGAATTTTACGGAACAATATTCATGAGAAAAAACAAGTTGAACAAATTATAAGTGAGATGGTATTGGTGCAAATGCATGTACAGATAGGAATAGTTTTTGTTCAAGTGGAAGGATTTTATCCTACTAACATTTCTACAAAAATATCAAGGAGCTTAATGTTTGTGAGGAAGTGTAACAATTTACATATGTTATGTCAAGATGTCGATCTACGATTTTTAATAGTGTTTTCCAAAGATGATATTTATAATGGCACTATTATGAACAACAAATTGACCGCAATCGAATACAGTATTTCTCTTCAAGTTATTAACATGTTTCGCAACGAGATATTCCAGATTCGTGGTCGAAATATGAGTGCAAGGGCGCATCGAAAAACAATCACTCATAAGCAACCTTACGTGATGTGTGATCTACAGAATACCTCAAATGTAATTTTAGCTGTCATAAGGTTACAAGAAGAAATGTCGAAATATGGAAAACTCAGATGCAAAAGAGAAGAAATAGCACCGGAAGAAAACAATTCTAATCATGACCAACAATCAAGAATGAAAGCTTTCAAATTATGTTGCTTTAAATGTGTAGGGATCATCCAAAGCTATTTTATTTTTGTGTTCTATTCAGTTGATAAATGTCAAGATGGTTTTAGTTCATGTTTTAAAGGGGGAAGAACTGTAGTGATAGCTGTGCGTTCGGAAAACGATGCACGATCGAAAACCGAATCGCAGGCTCGGATTCAATCTAGAGTTAAATAAACGATCAGTTAACTCTGATACTCTGAACTGTAAAGATCGCTCCTAATATTTCTTAGCATATATCACTTCGTCACATCTTCAATAAGTTTGACCCTTTATCACACATACGAGCATTTTTTTAAATTATCGGACAGGTTTGGGCCGGAGGTTCTCCGATTTGCATGAAATTTTCACCAGAGGTAGAGCTCGTGGATACATGAGCAAAAGTGAAATTCAAAAAAATTATAGTGGCCTATTTTCCCGGAAAACTCTAGATGAATTTTCACGATTTCCCTATATACCTCAAACTTTGAAAATTCATATCTCCTGAACTATGCATCGTAGAACAAAAGTTTTTTAGTAAAATCGAAAGGAAATTTTCTCAGCAATCTATTAAAAATATAAAAAGAAAAACATTTCTCGGAAAATTTTTCACCATGGAGAAAATTGTCGGAAAAATAGCGAAAAAACTATCGTCTGTATCATTAAATTTTTTTTTTGTTTCATCAATCCATACTCTAACTTTCGTCCATAGACGCCAAAGTGGTATCTTTTACCGTTTAGGCGACAGAACTGAAAAACCGATGACCACCCGCACGCTTCCCATAGGAAAATGTGTTCTATTGTGGGCCTCATAACCGTGCGCTAACGGCGGCAGTAATTTACACGCATTGTAAGAGTAACACAGTAAACCATCCTTTCCTTTCCAGTCAGAAGAAGCTTTTCGTCAATCGGACCACTCTCCATTGGTCAGTTGGATGTTTTGTGTGCCCTTCATCAGCAACGTTATTTAGTATTAAAGCTAACAGCCTCTATGAAAGCCGCACGGGAAGTTCTTGTTACAATCAATCATTATGGTAACGTTTGAAGGATCAAATCTCAAGATCCACTTTCTTTGAAAACTTATGTTAATATGTTGTTATGTACAACGGACGGCAAATCAAGCGAACGGCTTCACTTTAACAGATTTATTACCACTGAGAGGCAGCATGCCTACTCGGTGGAGAAACGAAAGAAACTACATTCTTACAAATTCAATGGGTGCGCCTTATATAGGCGCACGATACGGCCAGACAAAACATACAATAATTATTCATTACGCGCGTACGCTTCTCAATACAGTTTGACGCGCTGTTGGGTTGGCGCCAACTGTAGAGGCTGCACGCTGACTGGCAGTGGAATATTCCACAGCAGCCATCAATGGAACAATAGATAGTGTCCCGGAGTGTCATACAGTTTATTGATATTATATACATGCAAATACTATACTATATTCTTCCAAGGAACAATCAGAATTTATGTCAAATATATCACTTTGTATAGAAAACCAAACTGAAAATTTATTCGCGCGCTTTTAGTTAATTATCTAATCATTTGATAAATTGCACAAAATTTGAAAAAAGCAAGAAAATTACAAATAGCACTTTATGTATGCATAAATATCCTCTTTGCTTGGCAACTATATGATACAGAGGGTCAAGCATAGGAAACACTCACTCAGTTATTGTGTTTCCCTCACTCGCTTCCACACACAGTCGGGAGCGAGAAAGCCGTTTTTTAACCAAGCCGAACGTTTCAATTTCCAGTGCCCATTCTGCTTCTTCGGCGAGCACTAAGCGAAAAAAAACGGCATCTGATCAGTCGAATGCAATACCAAAATTCGGACAAAGGACAAACATTTGAAAAGGGCCCAAGAGGTCTTGAGCCTTTTTCCAGAAACGTTGCTGTTGAGCCCTTTTTAGCCCGCCCACGCAAAATAACCCCACAATTAGAAATATTGGTGTTAGCTCTTCCTGATAGTGGTATTGGTGAGCGTAATCGAGTTGAATTGGGTTTAACAGCGGCCAATGTCGATATGCCCTTTTGAAATGTTTGTTTAGGAATGATTGTTTACATTCTGATTCCGTTCGAATGGCATTCGGGTTTGAGTGCTAATGAGCGTTCACTGACTGGCAGTCCACACCACGGAATGATTCAGTGAGTAGGAATCCTCTCAGTCAGTTCAATGCATTCGGCGAATGGATGCTAAGTTCATTAACTCGTGCCTCGCAGATACAAGTGTATTGGTATTCACTTCTCTTCGCGTTCCTTCCGATTGTCGCTTTTACACAATCGGTTTTGACGCTTTCATGCTACACTCCGCCTAGGACGGTTCAGCTATCACTGAATGTTCGATAGCAGCAGATTTTTTACTATTTTCCATCGCTGGCGTTCGGGTGAGTGAGTGAATTTTCCCATGCCTGCTGAGGGTCAGTTCCTATTACCAATATTATTAAATGTTAGGATCGTTTTCAATTAAAGACTGTTGGTCTCAATAGTAATGGTTACGAATAAAGGACATACAAAACACCCAACAGACCAAAGGAGAGTGCTCCGATTGACGAAAAGCTTCTTCTGACTGGAAGGGAAAGGATGGTTTACTGCGTTACACTTACAATGCGTGTAAATTACTGCCGCCGTTAGCGCACGGTTATGAGGCCCACAATAGAACACATTTTTCTATGGGAAGCGTGCGGGTGGTCATCGGTTTTTCAGTTCTGTCGCCTAAACGGTAAAAGATACCACTTTGGCGTCTATGGACGAAAGTTAGAGTATGGATTGATGAAACAAAAAATATTTTTTTGAAAATTTTTAATGATACAGACGATAGTTTTTTCGCTATTTTTCCGACAATTTTTTCCATGGTGAAAAATTTTCCGAGAAATGTTTTTCTTTTTATATTTTTAATATATTGCTGAGAAAATTTCCTTTCGATTTCACTAAAAAACTTTTGTTCTACGATGCATAGTTCAGGAGATATGAATTTTCAAAGTTTGAAGTATATAGGGAAATCGTGAAAATTCATCTAGAGTTTTCCGGGAAAATAGGCCACTATAATTTTTTTGAATTTCACTTTTGGTCATGTATCCACGAGCTCTACCTCTGGTGAAAATTTCATGCAAATCGGAGAACCTCCGGCCCAAATTGTCCGATAATAAAAAAAAATCCCCATACATAAAAACTATAATTGTAATTGTATGTTACAAAAATCTGTTAAGTTTACTATAATCTGGTGAAAATCACTGAGCAGTGCAGTAAATTTGACTATGTCCATAGTAGCATCCACTACAAAGTATTGTATTTCAATCCGTGACACCCACCGTACAACACAGTGTGGTCAAAAGTATGATGCTAAACTTCTCAAATCAAGAATGTTTCTAGTCAAAAATACTACAACTCTGGTTAAATCAACAGAAGAAATTTTCTTGTGTAGTGATGTTGACTATGTTTTGGTAGAGTTAACAGATTAATGTAGTCGGGTGAAAATCGTTGGTGCAGTTCTTAATTTTACCATGGATTCAGTAGTTTCTTTTTTTTTTTTTTTTGTCGGTAGCGATAGGGGTAGTACTGGCACTCTTAATCTGCCCTAAGCTCCTTCCCAGCATTTGCTTTTACAAGCCTCTATTGCGTTCATCACACAGACGTTCCTAAGCAATGTTGCTCAAATGGTCACTGTGTACCCTAGCAGCAATCAGCCCTTACCGTAGTTTTGCAGTCTAGTTGTTTAGACTACTATCAAACTATGATAAGGCCTGAAATGCTACTAGAATGGTTAAAGTGAAGAACGAAATAGTTTTATTAAAAGGTCCTCATTCCCCATTTAATTTCATCACTCACTATCGTCACTTTTATTTTCGACACTATCACTTATTTCACCGATTATCACTCATCAACATTCGTAATACACTTCAGATATACTTTCCATTATATCACTTTTCACATCACACCATTTTCATATAAATTCATTGTTATTAGCATTTACCATCTGTTAGCATTACTAAGTAATTGAAGGATATTCAATTTAAATGTTTCATTATTTTTGTTGCTGTAGAGTCATTACTATTCAAACTACAATTTAGCACTATCAACAAAGTTACAGTAAAACAAAATCACTTCGATCCATTTTTCTACACTCGCTGTCATTATTAACACTTTTATCATGCATGTTTGAAGAATTAGGCAATAATGTTTATATTCAGAGAAATGATTGCAAACTGTATTATGGCCTTTATTAAATTAGTAGAGTTCACATCATTATACATAATCATTATTATATTTCTAACAAAACTATCAGAATCACTTCCAATTTCATTTTCAAATTTTCATCACCATAGATTGTATTATAAACACACCATTAGCACCAACACAATCACTAAATTTAATAACAACAAGTGTTACGCGCAGTTCCACCAAACACCCATTCTTATGTTGCATTATAAAACGATTGATCACACGTTAGCTTCGAAACTTAACAACCATTACTGATTAGTACAAAGGATGCTACAGCTCGTGGTAAACGAACTGAACCATCAACAACCAGCACTGGTTTATAAGTAACTAATGAGCCCTGGCGGTCCCTCCGTTCGAAGAGGACCTGATAATATGCCGAAACATATTAACAGATCCTCCGCCTGAATGCAGCCGTTTCATGATAAATCATGAACCGTTAGAGGTGTGCCAAAGTATTGGGAAGGTGATATGTTTCACAGACGGGTATTATTATGGTGCACCTTCTACTTTGGCACCGTCAAACCCTGTGATCGTGGCCAGGGACCATGGATTCAGTAGTTTCTACAATATAATTCATTTCAGTGTTCCTAGTGGAAAAAGTAATCGGGAAATATGTTTCCCAATGACCTTTTCCGAATTACTATCGGCTGCCAATATTTGCTAATGCGATACTTTGCATGTGAGGGTGCTATTTATGTATGTATTTCTGGCGTTACGTCCCCACTGGGACAGAGCCTGCTTCTCAGCTTAGTGTTCTTATGAGCACTTCCACAGTTACTGAGAGCTTACTATACCAATGACCATTTTTGCATGTGTATATCGTGTGGCAGGTACGAAGATACTCTATGCCCTGGGAAGTCGAGAAAAGTTCCAACCCGAAAAGATCCTCGACCGATGGAATTCGAACCCACGACCCTCAGTTTGGTCTTGCTGAATAGCTGCGCGTTTACCGCTACGGCTATCTGGGCCCCTATAGGCATTTATTTTTTCCAAAATTTTGACATTTAACAGCACTGACCAAAGTAAAAAAATATCTAGTAAATTTTCGCAATGCATTTTTATGTTCAAAACACCGTTATTATGGCTTAAAGCTGGGTGGCTCATATTGCCCCGCCCCTTCACTTTTTAAAAAATATTCAGTTTTATAAAAATGTTGTTTAATAAAAAATCTAATTTCGCGAACGAATATTTTTACGAAAACGTGAAACGAATATTTTTACGGTTTTTATTGTGGTGGCTGTTTGAAGAATCCTCTAGCAGATCATAATAACAGTAGACATAAAAACACTGTTTTTGAAATCAAATTCGGGGTGGCTCAGATTGCCCCTTATGTTCATATTGCCTCCATTGCCCCCATTGCCCCTATATTCCTCTAGATATTTCTCAAACGTGTTTCTCCAATTATTCCTGACTTTTTTCCATAAATTGTTCTTGGGAGTACATCTAATTTCTCCAGAGATTCCTCAACAAAATTGTTAGGTTTTTTTTTTAAGATGCTTCTTAAATTCTTCCATAAAAACCTAATTTAGTATGCCAAATCTCTGCTTGTATTAAATGAGATATGCACAGTGAATTTCATGAGATCTCGAGTATCATAAAATCGTGTTTCGTTACTAAGCAATCTGACAATTTGCTAGTTAAATCATGCTTAAAATTAAAAAAAAAAAAAAAAAAAAAAAAAAAAAAAAAAAAAAAAAAAAAAAAAAAAAAAAAAAAAAAAAAAAAAAACATTGGCACAGTCGAGTTCATGACAAAAAAAAACTACACGGAGAGAAAACCATGTAGTTTGAAACAACAACAAAATGGTTGAAATTCAATTAAGTTTTAGTTGTTTTTACCTGTCCTTTTGTTGAAATGAATTGAAGTATTTTGTTAAAACAAATTATTTCCCTGGGTATTTCCAAACTAAAATGGATGTTTAATTCTAATCAGGTTTTTGTTGTTGCTAACAAATATTTTTGTTGTTTTTAACAATTGTTTGCATTGTTTTTACCACTTTTTGGGTTATTGAAATCACCCCCCAGCAGTTTCTGAGTATTGAATTTATCTGGAGATGAAAAGCCATGCATTTTGAATATATAGTGCATACTCGTTAACATTTGTTCCCCAGTAAAGTTCAATCAGGTAAAACCATTTTTCACAAGTAGCCAGTATGAAATTCGATAAATATTTAACTATTTCTTCCTACTTCCTACTAGCAATTATATTGTGTTTAAAAGAATCTCTGGAGTTTTAGAGAATTCCATAACAATTGCGTCACGCTTCAAGGAGGGGGTAGAGCCAAGCGTGACAAGCCTTACTAAATTTTCGGAGGACTCATACAAAAAGTGTGACGAAGGGGGGAAGGGGGTCGAAAAATTTGAAATTTAGGGTGACGTAACCTGTGTACCATCCCTTATTTCTGTTTTATCAGTCATGCCTTCATTTGAATAAGTATTTGTAGGTTAATTGACAAATAATAAAGTATGTATAAACACATCAGAGAGATTTTCAATGAATAACAAGAGAAAAAATAAAAAAAATATAGAGAAACTACCAAATACTCGTTTTTTTTCAAACAACGCATCAGTTTATTTCAAACTGTATTTTGTTTATTTCAAATCACTCCTTTTGATTGAAACAACCTAGATAATTGGTTCAATTCGCAGCTGTCAAAAAAAACAACCAATGTTAAGGTTGTTTAAAATCAGTTTTTTGATGTTTTCAACTCACTTGTTGGTTTGAAAATAATATTGAATCTTAGTTCGTTGATATGTTTTGATAATAATCATTTGTTTGATTGTTTTAGCAGGTCCGTCCCACTCGGGCTCAGATTTGGTACCACTTCTAGTACTGCATTTGGTCCCTCGGTAGTGCAAAAGGTACCCAAGTTTGACACATCGCAGTACACTTTGCACGGCATTCTAGATTACCTTATGAGCCATAAAATGTTGGGCAACTGCAAGGGACATGGAGGTCTTTAATGTGTCTTTGGTTTAAGTGCTACTCTGACAGGCCTGGTAGCGAGTTACTTTTTTCGGCCTGGTCACTAAAAGTCACTATTTGCAACAAAAAGTCATTAAAGTCACTTTTTTTCAGAAAAATGGTCACTAAAGTCACTATTTTCGTGATCTAATGATAAATCAACGTCTGGAGCAGTTTCTCAAACTTATATAGCAGGACAATAATATTTTACTGGTTTTTATTACAATCGATCTTTCCTCACTCGATATTCAGTATTTCGATGGTCCCTTGGATTGCATTTGCACTTATTTTGTGTTCTACAACTTATTACCTCCCTAAGCTCGATGGTTCCTTCAATATCGAAGTTGAGTTCAAAGTTGACTGTATTCTAATACACACTGTGTTATCGATCAGCACATTAAAGTGTCTAGGGAGGAAAGGATTATTTGCTAACTTTATGGAAGAATTCAGGTGAAAATTGCACAAACAATTTCTGACAGAATATCTGGAATTTTTTTGTTAGGTTTTTTTTTTATAAAAGTTCTGGTTAAGTTTTAAAATTTAAATGTCGGTTTTATTCCTGACAGATTTGCTGAGTTTATTTAGATACATTTTTGGAGAAATCAACGGAGAATAGTCTGTAACGGAAGGGATCTTTGACCTACATTTTGAAATAATTTCAACAAAAGTCTTCCAAGAAAGAAGCCTGAAACTTCTCTGAAATTTCAACCAAAAATAATGACTTAAAAAACTAATTCTGTAATTTATAAAGAAATAAATTTAAATATTTCACAAGAAATTTCAAGGAATCCGCCAGACATTCATTTGTATGTCAAGCTTACCCTTTTGTCTTTTTGTTTATCAAAAACAGATATCGCTTCGAAGCTACCATGTGAGTGAGAGTAAGGGTTAAATTTTGAATACATTTTCCGTGTTTTTTTTTCCTCTTCTATTTTTAAAATCTTGATTCTGCCGGGAATTTCACAAGCAATGTAAGGAACGCTAAACAATCTTCCTTTATCATCGCAAATTTACTCTTCCTAAAATTTAACAAGAAATGCATAAAGCATTTTTCTAGCAATTCGTTCCGCAAATCTGGCATATGAAACAGCTTTAATGAATTTTGGAGAATAAGTTTGACATTGCCATAGTATTTCGCCATAATTTCGTTGAATCTCTAATTTCCAGGAGATTTTCTCTACTGATTGGAATTCGAGATTTAAAGTTTTTGCGTGTACCTAGCTCTGCGGCAAGATTCACCACATTTTTTGGCATACTCTGGCCGTTGATGATGTTTCGTATCTATTGTTATTCGATGAAGTTTTTTTTGTGTACCTTTGAAGCAATTATCTGCAATTATTATATGAACTCTTCTACTTTTCTATATGCGCACTAGACTGATACAAATTTTGATTTTTTTTTTGCTCCCCTATGCTTAAACGGCGTAAATTATGATGGAAATCATTTTCCCAAAATTTGATGTGATTTGGAAGCAATTTGGTTGAGCACACGCCATTTATGAATTATAAGGAAGTTACTATGGAAAAGGCAAACCTTTTGTGTTCAGTCCGCTAACTGCTCGTCATAGTAATCTATGGAAAAGCGAACAAACTTTTCTCATGTGAAATCTTGTCAGATGCAACTTTACCGAAGATCTCATTTTGATGGGACGTAAGGATTATTTGTTGTTATTGATAACAAAGTCTAAACCATGCTGAGATTATCATTCAATTAGTTTCAGAGCATCTTTGATCAATTCTTACCGCCAGGAGCACCACTGTTGCCTGCAGAACAGTTGGTTAAGCATCCTACGTGCAAACCCACTTTATGATGATGAATAACAATTTATCCTGACGTCCAATCAAAATGTGATCTTCGGCAAAGATGTAGCTAGAAAGATTTGACATGAGAAGAATTGGTTCGCGTTTCCATAATATAATATGACGAAGTGATATAGGGTTGAACAGAAAAGGTTGGCGTTTCCATAGTAATCTCCATATTAACTTCAAATGACATGTGCACAGTCAAATGTTTTCCGAATCACTTCAAACTTTGGGAGGACACTATTTACCATAACAAAAATCATTTAAGAATAGGTGAGCCAAATTTTAAAAATTTGCATCACTCAATGCGCACTTGTCATGGGTTAGGTGTGAGTAGCATTTTATTGCTATTATATTGGATAGATAAATAGCTACAGGTGGCAGTTCATCAATAACAAAGCATGGATAAATAAGAACAATTAAAGACATTTTTTTAGTAGAATGTTTCATATTTATAAGTTTTGTTGAACTGATTTACAATCAGTACCCCATACGGATATGAGACAGAGTGCACTGAATTAGGCAGAGAAGATAAATACTTTCAAGAATGAACTTGATCACTGGCGCGCAACTGGTGCTGCTCCACGTAAATATCTACCTTCGAGCATTCCACTAACACACATGCTTATTGCGAGTCGGTTTGAATGTATATGATGAAAAACTAAACTTTCCACAATTCATGTTCTTTCTTGAACGCCAACATGTTATCACACACTGTACATATTTACTCCAACGGCCAATTACATGCTGGTCACGATTGTTTAAAAAATCTATAGTGCTATACCGTATCGATTCGAAAAGTCCGGATACTTCGAATCCCGGACATCGGCCATAATTCACCAAAAAAATATTATTTCGATGACCTTCATGCATGATTAATGTAGAAGACGTATCAATAATGGATTCTAAATGAAAAAAAAAAAACGGAATTTAGTCCACAAACCGTAAAAAGGCCACTGTCCGGTTCAGCACGGTAATTGCTAGATAAACGAATTACAGAGTTGCAACACATTAAGGTTTATAGTGATAATGTGATACAAAGCTTCATAAAGACAATAGACTTAAAAGGAGTTGGAAATTAGACGATTTGAAACTTGCTAACAATAGGTACATAAGGTAAAAATGTACTTTGAGCACGTCCATGATGCTTTTTATTGTTTTGATCGAATTGTCTAAAACTGCAATAAGATGCACTTACGGTGCATTATGTTACAAAATATGAGCCCAGTAGTTTTCGAAAAATCTTTTGCGCTAAGTGCATAAAAAGTTCCGAGAATAAAAGAAATGCCTTTCATTAAAATTCCAGCAAAAAAATGTCACTAAGTTGTACGTGTATCTCCACGTAAGCATTCAAATATAGAAAATGGAATCGTAATAGTATTAGTTCGCTTAAAGTCTTTTAAAATCGATGAAAACATTTATAATAAAATTTCTGGCGATTTTCGATGATTCAATCAAGTTTATTTGTAAGGACCGGGTCCTATTCTTGTAATTGTAATTGTAATTGTAATTTAATTGATCACGGTATCCTATCAGTGTACCCTTTTTATTATTCTTGACTTTTACTTTTAATTCACTACCGACAGATTTTTTAAAAGCTACTCAGCTCATATTTGGCCACAATATGCATTGCATTGAAGTGTTTAAAACCGCAAAATTTAAGGAGATTCGGCCGAGAAAACCCTCCATGCCGACAAGAGAATCATGAAAGTGCCCAAGTAGTTCTTCACCCTACCATACTGCCGCCCAACCATTTTGGCGCGCTTTTCGTTGTCCATCAATCATGCAAAATGAGGAGCCAGCATTGCAAAAAATACACTCCACTAACCTTGATGGAAATCTTTTCCATGTTTTCTGTGATGTTTTCCTTTTCCAAAATGCGAGACATGATGGATTATTAGGGAGTCGGTATTAGTTCGTCACTTGGTATATTTTACTAGCAAATTGTAGTTTTAATTTACACTAATGGCCGTACACCTTTGCCTGCAGCGTACAGGGAAACTATCACAGAACCAAATTAAGATAGGTCCACACTAAACGCGATCGTAACTTCAAATGAAATGGACTTCGATTCGATCCGATCGAACTTCCCTTAGCTCCGGAGGAAAAGTTTTAGCAAAAAGACCGGGAACGCAAAAAACCGCGAAAATCGGAAAACCAACACTGCAGAGGGGACTACGAAGCTGCTGATGTTTTCTTCGGTTTTCTGTGAGAAAAACAAGGAGAGATATATTTTTTGCTTTTTTTTCACGCACACGATGACAGTTCCTTACGAGGTTTTCCATAAGTGCGAGTGCTTTGTAAATCTCTTTCTCTTTCGTAGTCGTCGTTCGTAGTGTGCTGCGTGCGAAGGAAGATGTCAAAAAATGGTGTCGTCGGTTTGGTCGAAAATCTTTGAAGGAATTAAATGCACTCTAAAGTAAATAAATAAATTTATTTATTAAAATTACTCGCATAACTTGTGTCTCGCCCTAAAAGCCATTGGTAACGGAGTGTAATGGGTAGTATCCACTTCGTAAGTACTGTGCAAAAGGATAGGACAAAAGTAATGGCCAAGAAATACTTCAGCTGTCCAAATTACTTGAGCTGTATCCAGTTGACAAGTAGAGCGAATGTTCTTAACGTTTCATAACGCCTGCCGTGAAAATCAAATGAAGCTGTCATTTTTCCGTACACGCAGCGAACTGGACTATCGAATTTCATACATTTTGCCTTATGAAAGGTGGAACGATTATTGCAATACGAACGCTTTATGTATCATTTTAGCATCACTCCACATCAAGGCGTCGATAGGCGCATGGTGCACGCTCGGGCCTATCGATTGCAAGGTTCTTGGTTCGATTCCAGGTTGCCGCGAAAACGTTTTTTGTTTTCAAATTCTGGTTTCATAAGGCAAAGTTATGAATTTCAATCCGATTTCTTGTGGTAAATTTTCATAAGGGGTTCCTATGTTTATCGATAGTCCATTTGCCTGAGTGTACGGAAGAATGTTCCGCTCAATTATTCCGCAAGGAAAATAGTGACAGTTCGCTCATACTGGATCGACTGTCAAAATTATATTGGTAATTAGCAACAAATTGTACATGACCGCTCTACTTAGGATGTGGATACAAGACTTTAACATTAAATTAATCTATGTGGTTTGCTGCTGACAACGTTACTCAGCGTTACTCAAAAGTGAGTATCAGTGAGATTACTCACTTTTGAGCAGTTCCACTTTGTTCCAAAGTGAGTCGAATTCTAATAACTTTTGAGTAGATTTGAACGAGCGTGCAAGTTGAAGGAATGAACAGTCAGCGAGCAACAGCTTTCGGTGTTGTGCTCCTGCATTGAAAAATAGTTTTACCTTCGTCAGCTGGAAAAAAAATAGTGTGGTTTACCAGATATCTGGTGCAAATGAACGGGATTTAATGTGCAAGCACAGAATTCCATCGCGACGTACTTACTTTCAGTAGAAATAATGTCCAATAGTGAGCTTACGCCAAAGGAATCGCTGGTAAGTAAATCCATCGGAAATGTGTTTACACATTTTCGGGCATATAAACATAAAATCAGCATCACGCACCCAAATAGTTATATAACAATATCGAACTCAACATGATTAGTAATTAACACGTACAGGAATGAATTCCTCCCAAGCGGTCATAGTTTAGGCGCCTCCTTATTCATCTCGCATCATTTCATAGTATCTTTCTTTTGGGTGGAAACTTTCATTACTCTTTGTTTGCGTTGAGGTTAGGAGTCCTCTTCCGGATGATTGCTTGCAGAAGAGCTTCCGAGCAGCACCAGGTTTTGATTTTCTTCATCATCCTGATCCGTAACGCATTCCGAGTGTGGTAAGATATGTGTAAAGTTTGATGGTAAGACTGGCGGTAAGACAATCTACGTTATGATGTGCAGAACTTTAATATAGGATAAGTTTTACAAATAAGTACTTAGGAGGAAGTAATGCCAAGGGAAAATATGAAACTGTTTCCTGGACATGAAATTTCTGGGGAATTGAACTGTTGTTTTTTGGGGTTCCCCTTCCAAATTGTAGTCGAGAGGCGTCGTCGTTTCAATATCAACGACAAAATTAAGGAACTGGGGACGCTCTTGCCACGTAACATCGAAGGTTCCAGCAGCGATATCAATGGGAAGGACGGCCGAGTTAACAAAGGTACCATCCTCAAGGGAACGGTGGATTACGTTAAGGAGCTGAAGCAAGAAGTCTGCGCTCTACGCAGAAATGGTGACCTGTTGGTTGCGATCAAGAACGAAAACATCATTCTGCAGCACAAACTGGCGGTAATGTATTGGATCGTCTAATGGACAATTTCAAATTTTTGTTACTATTTTTAAACGAACCTCAGAACCTCATAAATATTATTGCCTAATACAGTCCTTAGTTTCAGCCATAATTACTACAACTTTTCTTACAGCTTTTTTCAACTTCGTAAGTATTGTTTCAATTAATTACTTAAGTTGTCCATAATACTAATTCTCCTTAATAATTTTAACTGATAGAATTTTCGCTTGGAGGGAGGAATTCAACCTGCGATTGTATTAGGTACCTATATGCACTGAAAACATAAGATCCCGATTTCAGTTATTCGAACCACATGTACTTCCTACATATCTCTATTTAATTAGTTAAATTTTGTTCAGCCGAGAATGGCTAAAATCGGGATTTTCGCTCATCTTAGTTTATAAGTTCGAAAGTCAAAAGTCAGAAAACAGTTCAACTAAAATAACGTATACCGATAATAATTCCATTAATAATATTTTAAGCTGCATATTTTGAGCAAAAAAACGATATGAAATTATGAAACGGCTGTTCTATTGAACTTAAACCAAGCTGAAACATGAGACATTCAAAAATTGTACGTGATTTTAGCTAATCTGAAGCTTCAGGTGATTTTGCAAATATTTTCGAAGTAAAGACCACGTTTGAAATGCATGCAAAATTTGCAAACATTTTTTTTTTCTTAATTTGACTGTAAGAAATACCAGAGAGTCGTTGAATTTACAATGGCAACTTCAAGACTTGAAGTAATTTGAATTCGAAAACAGTGAATCTCCATCTCGTTATGGAGTGAAAAACTTTTTTGGGTTTTCATATATTTACCGTAGTTTTAGATTGGATAAAATAAAATTCAAGAATTGACTATTTTTGATGAACCAAGCACTCTGGAACAATTTTCAAAAATATTTGAAAATAAAAAATAGCATACCTAAACTTTTACGTTAGCCGTAGTTTGGTGGCAACTGATTCAATAGTTTATTATGCATGTATGAAGTTATTACATTTGTAATTGATTTTTAAACATTGTCCTAATGACAGACTTATTTATCAAAAAAATAATTTGGTATCTATGTGAAGATTCAAATGAATATCCAAAAGATATCATATCTCAATCTCCTGATTCACATTTGAATACTACATGCTCTTAAAATCTTTTAATTTGGGAAATCTATCTTTTACACTTTATTCACTTCATCAAAACTTTTGGAGATGTTTTAGAATTATTTATTGCTAAAGGCACGGTGTGCCTGAAATCGTTATTAACGAAAAAATGTCCAAAAATTTCACACCTACTATTTGAAAGATATATTATTCAAGCATCTTTTCCGTGAATTTGAGAATATTCTAAGGAGGGAATCAAAAGTTGTATGTTTGTATTTTGGAAGGGATATTCACATGATTCAAAGTTTTCCCCAACGGTGCATTATTATTGCAGTCAACTCTACCATTTTTACTTATTCGTGTATTTACAGGCTCAAACGCCATCAGGCATAACGGAGTCGAAGTCTTGAATTTTTATTACAATTCTGTTAATTTCTTAATATCCATTATTAGCTTTTTTTCTCCCTTATTGTGGCACAGACCTATTGGTCCATATCGCCAGGTGTGGAATATATTAGCTTTGGGAAACCGTAAAACTCGCGGTTTGGTCGAGGTTAGGGATAACAAATGTTGTTGGTAAGGATGGGGTTAACGATCTGCTCAACTCACCCTTACTCGATATTCTGTATCTCGATATTTCCCCTAACTCGATGGAATGCGCGGTCCCTTCAATCTAGCATACATTAATCCCTCTGTAAATCGCTACCTCTCTAACTCGATGCTATCTGATTTAATTGTCCATTAGGGTGGTTCAAAATATCGATTTTGCTCCACATCGCTCATTCGATCCTAAATCAAATTCTGAATGTCCTCCCAAAATTTGAGCTCATTCGGATGAAAAATGAGACTGCACAAACCCTTCAAAGTTTATATGAAAATTATTGCAATTTCAGAGAAAAAATTTCCGATTTGCGGTCCAACGAAAATCTACCGCAGCTGTCACATCACTGATTTGTACTGGTAAATCATCAGTAGGCTTCAATGATATCTTGGATACTGTCTTGATGATTGTTGTTTGTTACTATTTTCCACACCGTTTTCTCTTTCAAGCATACTATGATTGAATTGTTTGCTTCAATGATAGAATGATTTCGAAGCCTACGGTAGAACTGACAGCTGCGGTAGAACTCGGCGGCTACCGCAAACTGGATAATTTTCTTAATAACCGTAATACTATGGGAAAAGCAATCAACTCATTCAATCGGTCATAGTGTTTGCCCATGTGCTCTTGGGGATTAGATCTACGTTGATACCGTGAGATGCATTCATCAGCTACAATTTTGCTGAAGACCGTTTTCAAATCCGACGCCCCAGTAATTAGTTATTAGCTATCTTCAATTTTTGCAGAAAGTTTAAAATGCGTCACAAGGTAAATGTGTTAAAATTTTACTATTCTTCACGTTCAAATTACTATTTCGAAAGCATTTTGTAAAAATAATGAATAGTTTGAAAATTGAAAAATATGTGTTCTGTATCTCGATACAGTGCTGTTCTGAATAATAGCAGCGCATGTCGATTTTTATACAAAATGCTCAACTTTGACATGCTGTAGTTTTGTTCCCTTTCAAGCAATCGAGTTGAAATTTTCTCCACAGAACTACAAATATGCCCAATTTTGTAAACACAAAATTTCAAAATTTTCTAAGCCCCTGCCGGAAAGTGAGATACTAGAAATTGTTTGAAAAAATAGCAGTTTTAAAAATTTGAATTTCGGCTTGACATCATAGTTTTAAATTGTATCTCACTTACCATTGGAACAATCTCCTCATACTTATCAAACCTACACCTAAACCGAAAATGTTTAAAATATTTGTAGAAGAAAAATTTTAAAATGAAAAACTGCTATTTTTTCGAATAATTTCACCTAGTGTCTCACTTTTCGGCAGGGACTAAGAAAAAACTGAAATTTTGTAGTTACAAAATTGATCATATTTGTAGTTCTGTGGAGAAAATTTCAGCTCGACTGCTTGAAAGGGAACAAAACTACAGCATGTCAAAGTTGAGCATTTTGTATGAAAATCGACATGCGCTGCTATTATTCAGAACCGTTTTACAAAGTAATGGTTAATCGCAGAGTATATGATTGGAAAATAAACTTTAACTTATGTATTTTGAATCATACGCTTATGAGCTGTAGATATTTTGCAGATCTAATTGAGAATAATGTTTTGACATATTGAAGTCAAATATATCAAATTTCGAGTTATCTAGTTGTTGCATCAAGGGGACGATATGATGGTTCACATTTTATTCGTGTCAGCAAATAGAATACGTTCATGCATTTTTTTTTTCGAAGTAAATCTTGTTTCCTGTTGCAAAATATTTAAAGGCAACAAGTCTTATATTTTGAATAGTTTTTCGTAATAATACAATATCATTGAATTGTTCTATATTATAAGTGTCGACTTTTCCTAAAGATAGTAACTTATGACTTTTTGGATTGATGTTGCTTGATTAGCATCATGCAAAATATTTCAATGGTTCGTAATCAAAGGTGTCAGTCCAGTTTTGTTCATATGGATGGATTAATTTTAAATAGAGGCGTCGATATTGACTTTATTATGTGAGGGGAAACCAGTGAAAATGTTTTCTCGTGCAAATGTTTCCTCAAAGTGAGAAACACGACAACATTTTTCCCCATTCCAAATTGACCTGTATTTGGACGCAGTCGACGCTGATATTGTTCAGTACAAGGAATGGGAATTCTAATTCTTAGACACAGAAGGTGGTGCAGCTAATCTAAAGTAGCATCCGTTGGTTATTTGTGCAAGTATAGTTGCTCTTGTGAATAACGGAGAAATAGCTGCAGGCGATTCATCACACTCTTAAATCACATTGTTTAACATATTGACAAGAATTTGTTGCGTTTAGTGATGGTAAGAATATTGAAGCCTAACTTCAAATTTTCAAAAGCACAAATCTAGAGAACCGAACACCCGTACAAGCTGATAACTTATTCGATTGGTCACCACCAGCTAGTGATCAATCGATTAAGTTTTCAGCTCAAATGGATATTTGGTTTTTCAGATTTATGCTTTTGAAAATTTGAGGTTTGGCTTCGATTCATCTTCACCTTAAATTAATAAACGTGAGTTTGTCAAACAAGTTTTTTTTTATTATTTTGACCCTCTAATACCCGCCTTTAGACCGGGTACACTTTGGAATTTTGTGTATTTTTTCGTAGCTCTGAAATCAAAATGATTTTATTTTTGGCTTCAACCTTGACTCATAACACGCATATAAGAAAAGTTTTTTATGACTTTTGACCCTTTTATGTATTTTTGAAAATTGTTTGAAAAATTGTATTCATGTATAACCTACAAAAGCCCGCACGCAGAAGAATTTCTGTATGTTAAGATTACAATCCTATCAATTTCTTTAACTTACGCACAAATAGTTGTTTCGAAATAAAATTAACTTACGCCAACACTAAATTAACGTCAAATCAAATACACACACTTCTTTGATTGAGCTATCCACTTGTATTTATAACAATTATAATTTTGATAATTATCACTATTCGAAAACATTCACCTCCCTAGACTTCAAGTCATGCTCACAAATCTTCTTACTTCTAACTAGCAAGGAATAGTGTAGGTGCTAAGATGACCACCTCTCACGCAGGAGACCACATATCAAGTTTGTCGACTCGCCCTTTGTTTTCATTTTTGCAATGTTTTCTTTAGATCGATAAAGCAGCACCGAATCTTTTCAGATATGTTGATAAAGCAGAACAAAATGCTGAGTAAACATTGCAAAATATTGTAAACTCAATAAAATTCACTTTGAGTCAACTAAAATATAGTTAAATTTTGACGTTTGAAGTTTGTAAATTCAATCAAAAATATAGTTGTCAACAACTATATGGTATAGTTATAGTTAACAATATACTGTCAATTCAACTATATTTTTAGTTATCTCCAAATCAACCTTAAAATATAGTAAAATTGACCGGAAAAATGATTACGAACACTATATTTTGTTCTCCGTGCGGGGTCCATTTAACGTGTAATATAAAAAATCGTATCTTTTATATTAGTCTACGATTAACCTATCACAAAAGAATATAATTTCAAACCTTTTTTTTTCGTTAATTGCACGGAAAATAAAAATATTTCCAGAAAAATATTAAAAATTTAATATTTTTAAAAGTACCGTAAAAATTTGAATTTTTATTATTGCCAAAAATCAGTACCCCCGCTAATTTGAACGGAACCTCATGCAAACCATCGGGACTGCACTTTTGCACTCTACATACTACTGAAAATCGTAATTCTGGCTACCCCTTTGGCTGTTTTGTTTTGATTCTGCGTTCCGTTTCGCAACGTTCCATTTCACTTTACTCTGTTCCATGAGCAAAATTACATTTGAACCTTTTTTAATTTGAACGATTAAATGTGGTCAAACCAAAGTAGGTACACATTAACCAGAAGAGGCTTCAAGAATAAATGAAAAAGGGGTAGGGATGTTCAAAAATAAAAATTATAAAAATCAAAAACCAAAATTCATAAAAATAAATTATTGCCCAAAACATGTTTAGAACGATTTTAGATAACTAAAAATGATATTTAGATCGAAAATAAAAATTTGGGTATTAGAGGGTTAATATTTTTATCGCTTTTGTCAACTTTCCTAAAAATGTCCCACTTTTTTTTGCGCTACGTCCCAACTGGGGCAGAGCCTGCTTCTCAGCTATTCTTATGAGCACTTCTACATTTATTAACTGAGAACTTTGTTTGTTCATTGACCATTTGTGCATTCGTATATTGTGTGGCAGATACGAGGATACTCTACGCCTCGGGAAGTCGAGAAAATTTTCTTTACGAAAAGATCCTCGACCGGTGGAATTCGAACGCAAAACCTCAGCTTACCCTTGCTAAATAGCTGCGCGCTTACCGCTACGGCTATCCTGGCCCGTTGAAATAAAATCAGTGTACAATTGTATAATGCAGACAAGATTCTATTTTTACGTGAAATGTTAAGATATTGTTTCTTTATTTTAAAGAAATGCTTAACCAAAGGCTAGTTTATCTCAAAGTGAAATGTGAGATGTTGCAAGGCGAAAAATGATCACCGTATTGAGCTATCTTTTATTCTATTTTCATAGTCGAACAATTAATCATGTCTTTAGTTTTATCTAATGTTCAATATGGCACGTATCTTTCAATGCTACTAATCAATGAAACAGCTAACAAAAATCATGCTTTCTCTTTCTGCAGCCAAAAATCGACCAACAGCTGGCACCCACCAAGCAGGGTATCGTAAGGGTAAAGTTTTACCTGTACGTTGAGATGTGCGAAAACAATCTGCAGCTGGAGAATCACGTCAAACGGCTGCAGAACCTGCGCAGAGAGCTCAGTCATATCAAGGATACCGACTGGCAGTACGAGTCGATGGATAAATTCTTCGGACATAACTAGTGAGATTATTTGGAAGGCATTTGGAACTTGTGGACTATTACCAGTACTGACGGTCAAATAGACGGATAGATATCACCGATTTGTTGTAATAGAACAGGTCACATCAAAAGTGAATTAAAATGTTGCGTTTAATGAAAAAAGCTGTATGGGGTTTGGTCTCAACCGTTGGTGGCCAAGCGGAATCCGAAGAAGAGAAAATCAAACGATTGGAAGCATTGGTAGAAGATAACGACGAAAAGGAAGACGAGAATGAAAAATCACTCTCGAAAGAGGAAGATAAAAAGGAAATACAGGCTACAAATTGCTTTGCACAAACTGGTATAATTAGTAGCAATAAAGTTATGGATTATCCAACATTTACTAAATACTTATTTCTGTTCTAGGTTTTGTGACCAGAGTGGAAGGCAACTATATTGTGATCGATACCACTCTGAATGTTGACAAAAAGGTACTTCAAGCTTGTCCGTTCCAACACCAGCTGGAAGTGGGTGTAAAGGTTTCTTACCTGGCATACAAAGCGCCGGAGAGCGAATCGATCAAAGTGATAAAATTGGAAGCTTTACTGAATGAAGTATGGGGCGAGAAGGAGAATAAAAAGCAAACGCAGGAAGAAGAGGTAAGAATACGTTTGACGGATTAGGATGCCGATTAATTTCAAAAAGTTGATAGCTTTCGAATATCTTTTGAATATATCATAATTAAGGGATGATTTTCATTATTCTGTCTGGCGTTAACGTCTCAACTGAGCAGGGTCTGCTTCTCATCTTAATGTTCTTATTAGCACGTCCACATTCATCAACTGAGAGCTTTCTTTGTCATTTGACCATTTTTGCATTCGTATATCGTGTGGTTAGCGAGAAGATACTTCATGGCCAGGAAAGTCGAGACAATTTCCTACCCAAAAAGATCCTCGACTGGTGGGATTCAAACCCACAACCCTCAGCTTATTTATTTATTTATTTATTTGATTCTACATCAATTAGTTTGATAAAACCTCGCCAACAATATTTCGCCAATTCACTCCGTTCATGGCCGCCTCTCTCCATCCTCGACTGCAGTGTTGTTCAGACTCATTTTCCCGAAAATAACATTTTCCGAACTACGAAGCTACGAACTACTACAACCATGCTCTATCCTCCTAAGATAGAAAAGCAGATGGTTAAGCTTGAGTACTGCACACAAAATCGATCAATTTTGATCCCAGAGAGCCACAATTCAAGTTTCGGTGAAATGAAATGAGTGAGTGAGTGAGTGCGAATCATTTCACCGAAACATGAATTGCGGCCCACCGAGATCGAAACTGTCGGATCCCATGTGCAACACTCAAGCCCAACCACATCCCCCTCCATCTAAGGAATACAACACACACTTATAACAGTTCATGGCTTCACAATTCGAATTTCGGGGAAATGAGTCTGGTCAACACTGCTCGACTGCGACCCACGCTCTCTAGGCCCTGGTGCGCCTGGTCAATCTACCTAGCTCTCTGCGCCCCACACAATATTGAACAGCAGGCACCTTGACGTAGTCCCCAGCGGTATTCGAACGAACTGGACTGTTTGCCCGAGTTCTTCTTGTGAGCTTCCCGTGAAAGATGTACTCGTCCATGATCTTCCAAAGCTCTATACGACCAATATTGCCGTATGCTGCTTTGAAATCGATGGAAAGGTAGGGACCCGGTATTCACGGTATTTCTGAAGGATTTGTCGCACTGAAAAGATCTGGTCCGTTGTCGAGCAGCCGTCGATGAAACCAGCTTGACAACTTCCCACGAACTCGTTTACCGTAGGCGATAGACGACGGAAGATAATCTGAGATAGCACTTTGTAGGCGGCGTTTCGGATGGTGATTGCACGATAATTTTTACATTCGAGTTTGTCGCCCTTTTTGTAGATAGGGCATACCTCCTTTAGCTGTTCCGTCTCCCAGACTCTGACTATCAGTCGATGCAAACAAGCGGACAACATCTTCGGGCCCGTCTTGATGAGTTCGGCTTCGATACCATCCTTACCAGCGGTCTTGTTGTTCTTGAACTGTTGAATGACATACTTAACTTTCCTGTTGCTGTCCGATATGCTGACGTATCCATCACCTTCGTTGTCCTGACCTTCTGTACCTGTGTTCTCTGCGCCATTCAGGTGTCCATCGTAATCCTGTTTTCACATTTCGTTCACCTCGCGTCCGTCCGTCAAGATGGTTTCATACTTATCTCTGCACATTTCTCTTGCAACACGATGGGATGCGTTGAAATGTTGATAACATTTCCGCGTTTCTTGAGAAGAGTACAACATTCCATGAAGCGCTTTTTGTCCCGGCATAGGCGGCTTTGCGGTTTCCACTTCAGTTTGTATCGTTGCTCATTTTGCCGCGTACCATGCTGCAGCATTGCACACCAAGCTGTATTCTTCTGCTCCAGAACCTTCTGGCACTCCTCGCCGAAGCATTCGTTTGTTGGACTTCTTTTCACGTAGCCGACAATGCTTACGGGAGCATCGTTAATGGCTGCTTTGACTGTTCTTCAACAGTCCTCGAGGGCCCAAATGCCCACGCATTTGTGACGTTTGGTTGTTTTAGTCGCGCTAGATTGTACCGAGGCGGACAATACAATGTGGTCGATTTGCGATTCTGTCTGCTGAGGTGATCTACGGTAGACTTCCTGGCCAACCTGAACTTTGAAATCTCCTATGATAATTTTGACGTCGTAACTCGGGTAGCTGTCGTACTCGCGTTCGAGCTGCGCGTAAAATTACGTCCTTGTCATCATCAGTTAGTTAGCGCTTAACATCCGAGCGGAGCAGTCGCGTTTCGCAAAGAAAGTCTACGAAGTTAAACACTGTTTCTTCCAAGTCGTTAATTCTCGCTGGACATCGCAGAGTCGCTTCGCATCGCGTTCTTCGTCGCCGCGTGCGAATGTTTCGCGATGAGTCGCCGCGATAATACTTTTCGGATAGACTATTCGAAAGTACCAAAGAATCCAAGCTATCAGAAGCTTCACCATTTTGTGGGTACTGTACTCAGGTTAACTCGCGAAGATGTCTGATCTATCAGAAGATGTCTCAGTCGAGTGCATTGCCGAATTCTTGTGGGAATATGGTGATGTTCTATCGATACACGAGCTGATGTAGAATGAAAAATATCACTTTAGCGGCTTTCAGACTAGAGTGTGGGTCGTGCGAATTATGGTCCACATCAACATCGTTACAATTGACGAAGAAACGTCAAATCTGTCATATTTTGCGCAGCAACAAACATGTAAACATATGCGACCGGGTGACGATGGTACCGCTTCTTTGCACGCCCGCTCTCCTAATAGCTCCTTCGATAGCAATGTTGTACAAAAGGTTCGAAAGCGCATCTCCTTGCTTCAATCCATCTAAGGTTACGAAGGAGGTTGAAGTGTCATCCGCAATTGATTTCGATCCATCCAACATTGCACGAATCAGTCTAATCGGTTTCGCCGGAAAACCGTGTTCTACCATTATCTGCCATAACTCATTTCTCTTTGCTGAATCCGTACGCTGCCTTGAAATCAATGAACAGATGGTGAGTCTGCAAGTTGTATTCCCGGAACTTATCAAGAATTTGTCGGAAGGTAAACATTTGATCCGTCGTTGATCGGCCCTCACGAAAACCAGCTTGATATTCGCCGACGAAGGACTCCTCCAGCGGTCTCAATCTGTTGAACAGAACACGCGACATTATTTTGTACGCCGAATTGAGGAGCGTTATTCCTCGGTACTTGGCACACTCCAATCTGTGTCCCTTCTTATACAGAGGGCATATGAGGCCCTCCAGCCAGTTAGCAGGCAATTCTTCTTCCTCCCATATCCTTAACAGAGTACGGTGCCGTATTTCGTACAGCTGCTCACTACCGTGCTTGAGTAGTTCGGCCGGGAGCTCGTCTTTTCCAGCAGCCTTACAGTTCTTCAACTCCTTGATCGCTCTTCTAACCTCATCTAGCGTCAGCTCCACAGCTTGTCCATCGTTGCTGATGATTAATCTGTTCTCAGACGCGCTCCTGTTCTCTCCATTCAACAATTGCTCGAAGTGTTCTTTCCACCTGGCAGCCACCAATATTTTGTCTGTCAGCAAGTTACCTTCACGGTCATTGCTCTATTTAGTTGCAGAGCTTAGAATTTGGGTGCATTCAGGTGTGCTTTCGGATGTCTTTGCGTGCAAGGTAGGTACTGCTGATGGCCATCCCTCTAGCTGCAGCGAAAGTTATTAGTCTTAGGCCGTTGTCATTGGTGGCGGAGTGAAGGCTCTCCGCACCAATTATTGGGCGGAAAAAATCCTCTCTTCCGACCTGAGCGTTGGCATCCTCCGATAACAACTTTTACGTCATGTTTTGGGCACTCTCCGTAGGTCTTGTCGAAACAATCATAAAACGCATCCTTCGTGTCATCGGGTTTATCGTTTGTCGGCGCATAGATGTTGATCAGACTGTAGTTGAAGAATTTGCCCCGGATCCTCAATACGCAGATTCGTCATTTATCGGTTTCCACCTCATAACTCGCTTCATTTATTTCCCGATCACTATGAATCCGACATCATGCTCTGCCTTATCGCTGCCACTATGGTAGCGGGATCCACCGCCCTGAATTCACGTTCTCCAGTTCTAGGCCATCTTACTTCCTGAATAGCAGCCACGCTCACTCTAACCTTCTGCAATTCACGAGCCAAAAGGCTAACTCGTCCGGATTCATTTAACGTCCTGACATTCCAGGTACCGAGTTTCCAATCATAGTCCTTATTTCGTTGCCAGGTCGATTGCCGAAAATATCGTTCGTTATTTCTCTTTTCTCCATTTTTCGTGGTAGGTAAGAAATTCGATATGCTACCTTACCAGGGTCGCGATACCTACATCACGATGGTGGGGCTGCCACCTTAGGTGTAGCTGACGTGATACAGCATTTCATACTCAGCCACTGGATGCCAGAAGAGACGCTGTTTGAGCCGCACCTCCTTGGTGGACAGACGCTCGAGACGCACCTCCTCACTCAAGTTGATGTAAGAAGGACAACAGTGCCCATGTTGCACTACCAGCTAAGTACGCAACCCTTAGCTGGCGGTCTTTGTCATCGTTTGACCCGTGGAAGCATGAAGTAGGGACTTGTGAAAACCAGATCTGTGTTGGACGCTCCTTCCTAGATATCGGCTCACCATTTCACAGCCTCAAAATCTTGAAGGTATTCTTCAAGAAGTCTGCAAAAAATACCAAACAAACTTACAAAAAAACTTCGAAATACAGTTAACTCTCCCTTACTCGATATTCCGTATCTCGATATCGAGTTAGAGAACCATAGTAAAAGTTGGTTTTCATGGCTTTTGTGTTCTGTAACTCGATACCTCCCTAACTCGATGGTCCCTTCAATATCGAGTAAGGGAGATATGACTGTAGTAGCAAAATTCCTGGAGAAAAAACGACCTACTGAAAATATCTGGTCGAATTATTTAAGGAATCTCTATGAGAAATCTTATCTCCTGATTCCTGTGGGTTTTTTTTATTATTGTCGTGCCCCCTTTGTCAAGCACGTGGTCTCTAAAATTCATATTTTTATGATACTTAGTCGATACCAGTTCTGCAATGAATGCAAACATAGCATATAAACTCAAGAATTCACTTTGATTTGCAGATTCAGCAGCTCGTACAGGAAATCAATCCAACGTATTTCAACTACAACCAACGAAGCGAACAAGGAACCGTCATTGCCAAGCGCCGAGGGTTGCTGACTGTGGAAACCGATCAGGGGGAACATTCCATCGAGTTGGATAATGTTAAACTTACATGTGTGCTCGAAGTGGGAGACTACGTTGTGCTGGATTGTCTCGTTCAGATCGATGAAACTTATTTTGACACCCGTGGCAACATTTTGGAGGTACGTGGAATTGCCCCTACCCGAGTCGTTCAGGGAATTGGAATCGTAACGAAAGCGGACGCAGATGGTGGCGAAATCAGGAGTGATGATGGAGTTTATCACTATCTCTGTGATGTATGTGAAGCCGGTCAGATTCCCAATCATGGAGACAAAGTAATCTTCGAAGCTGTGGAAAATAGTCTTTTGAACTTTCGTTGCACGAAATTGGTGATAGAGACATCTGCTCCACGCCCGGTTGAAACTAACAAGGAAGAAACAAAATCCAAGTTCGACGATGACTTTTTCTTGGACAAACGAGGCATCAAGATTACCGACAACCTCGAAGTCAAATTTGAAAACTTAAACGAGCGGAAGGAGATCGACGTGACCATACGAAATGAGGGAGAGCGTCAGCATAAGATTATGCGGTCGGTGTTCATGTCCAATAAGCAAACCTCTCAAATGCGATTACTACACCCGAAGACTACCGATACGGCTTTCCTGAAACCTGGAGATTCCGTCAAGTATACGTTCGAAATCTCCGCCAAAAACTACGGCCTCAGTAAGGAAATTTTCATGTGGTCGTTTGGGGGAGGTTTCAAGATTGCAAGACAAGTAACGGTAATAGTTGGAGACGCCGATGTTATCAACGTTCCGGTTAAAAACGAAGGAACGACTAAGGCCCGCAACGCCGCTGGTTCTCACAAGCTTGCCGCTTGGAACGTTTACAAACGGGGAGGCGAAATTACACCCGGCCAGAAATTAAGTAAAAGAGCCAACTTTATTGACATCAAAATAGGTTCGTATAAAATTTCGACATACATTCATCCCCCAGTTATGGATCAACTAAGGGTTATTTTTCAGAACAAAATATGATCAAAAATCTTGGTGACACTGTGCAAAACAAAATTACCTCACTGGCATTGCAGAATATAACAGTTTTCGGGAACACATCTCTGAATTCGCAATTTATTTATTTATTTGGTTGATTGTCCTTCCCACAGATGTGGATCAGTGGGACAACTAATGTGTATTATGGATCAAACCGACTCATGTTATGCATTACAACACTTACAACGCTCGTTCAAATATGATTGACATTTGTAGAGAATGTATCGACCGTGATTATTTTTATATTATTTGTTATGGCTATATCGGTCATGCGACTCAAAGGAAAAGGGAGTCTATAGAAGATTTTTTACAAATGATGAAATGAACAGGGCGATAGGCGTCGCAAGGGAGCGACAAGATTGAAATTAATTAGGTGGTGAAAATTGAGCAAGCCATAGGGGAACCAGTAAAGCATCGAAGCGTCCTGTATTTTACCTAGCTTCTCTACTGGAGAAGGGTTGGCTCAAAGCTTTGAGCTTTGCTACCAACACAGGCACAGAAAGCTCATAATAAGAAGATTATTATCGTTTGCCAACTGTTTTTCCAGTGTCTTTAAAAACGTGAATCGGTAATTGTGGCGGCCATCTTTGGATTCCGAGATGTTTCCCCTTAAGATTAATATTTTGGAGCAAATCCTAGAGCAAGTTTATAACTTAAAAAAAGTACTTTAGGAATTCTTGGAAATGAGTTGCAATTTCAAGAGGGATTCGATTCCAGGTTCACGACTTAACAAATTGAATTCTTACAATAAAGCTCACTGTTTTAGTTTAAATGAAAATCAAATTCAACCTATTTGGAAGCACAGAGAGAAATGATCGAAAAATCCATTCTCACATTAATTAAAAACTTTTAGAGTTGTATGCTTTTACCACCCAAATGATGCAAGAAATAACGATGCTTCAAATAACAATTCTCAAAATTATGTTCATGATTTCCATAATGAACACTTATTTTCTTTTGTAACAAAGATATTAAATTGTTATAAAACATAATAATTAAGAATTTTCAACAAAACCCTTATTACGGATTTTGCACGAAAAAAAGATTCATACACAAATGCAAACAAACTTCTTGATTTTTTATAATATACCACGTTTACTACATGTCATCCCAAAGTGTCTTGATTTGTATAGAAAAAATGGGACCAAACGCCAACAAATACAAAAACGTGTAAGTTTATCAAAGCTTT
This sequence comes from Aedes aegypti, assembly GCF_002204515.2. Classification (NCBI taxonomy): domain Eukaryota; kingdom Metazoa; phylum Arthropoda; class Insecta; order Diptera; family Culicidae; genus Aedes; species Aedes aegypti. Next base: position 176,225,400 of record NC_035108.1, on the reverse strand, counting down.
AGAAGTGAGCGCATCTACCTTACTGTCTCTTATGGGGCACAATCCGTAGTAGGGTCAGTTTACCCTTAGAAGTCCTCTATAGTTGCACTAGTGGCTTTCTACGCCCGTTTTGGTATAAATCATTGCAAAATATGTTTGACATGAAGATCAGTAGTTGTTTATCATTGATTCACAGCTCAATTTTGTTTTTTTCTTTCAAAAATGATCGAAATAAATAGTTTTGCTAAAAAATTAAGCTCCCTTGCACCTAAAGTCTATTCCACTTAGTATTTGGTAGCTTCTTTTAATTACTGTGGCCCATTTAGTTGTCATAGCGAGATAAGTTTCTCGCTACAGCCTATTGATTCGGAAGATTGTTTTATCCAGGAACAAACATTTCACGAAGATTCATACATAATTGCAAAAGTAACTTATAACTTACGCGAAAAGCGTAAGAGAATTTTGCACAATTAAGTTAACGTTCAACGAGCCGTCATCGTCATCATCAAAACTTCAAAAGCAGTTTTTCTGCTCAAAACTAAAAATTATTCGATGAAAATGTGTTGACTATGTTTTGGTTTGTGGTTATTTTGTGTTTTGGAAATCAAAATTATTTTATTTCTGGCTTAAACCTGAGCCCATAAAACGCACATGTTTCCTGTTTTCCGTTAGTTACACGGAAAACCAGAAATGTTTCAGAAAAATAATAATAATATTTTTAAAAAGTATACGTTTGAAACGCAAATTTTTATTATTGCCAAAAATCAGTGATCAGAAGAGGCTTCAAAAGAAAATGAAAAATGGTAGGGATGTTCAAAAATAAAAATTATAAAAATCAAAAACCAAAATTCAAAAATTTGCGAATAAAAATGAATCATTGCGCAAAACGTATTTAGATCGGGTAAGTGCAAAAAAGTCATGCAGATACATTCAATTGCAAATTGCTGATTGACATCCTATCTGCGGTTATAAAAGAAAAACACCAATGGTTTTATCACTGGAACAACAAAATGGCGAAAAAAGAAAAGTGTCTTCAGAATAGAATTTTCCCATTCATTTAATTGAACAAAGCTCCGAATAAACCAGATTCAGTATAAAATTTAATGTGACTGGTAACAATTTTTGATAGTTATAACGCGCAGCAAAACAGAGATAATGCCAAAAGTATCAAAAGTTTAATTTCGATGTAAATTTTCACGCAGTTTGTTTAAGCATTTTTTTGAGTTAAATAGTAACAACATCAAAGCAATCAATGCTGAAACGTCGACGCTGGAACTAATGAGCGAGTATCATTAGTTAGAGTTACCAAAAAGAGTGAATTTTACTGAAATGTTCCATTTGCAATAACTTTTCATTTCTGGGCAATAGCCCCACCACGGGCCGGGCGATATGCTCCACTCTTAATGCCATCTATTCCCGAGCAAGTTCCTTCACAGTTTTTTAGCGTGCGTAAGCAGCTGACAGTCCAGTCCTGGGGCATATAACCCCTATGTTATGACGCATATTGACCATTTATCGAAAACGTATTCAAATAATCTCAAGTCAGAAAAGTGAACAAACTTACTTTATCGATCCTACGTATTTTGCAGACGAAATATCACACGTTCTGCTCTTACCCAACTAGATTTTTCACTTTTAGAACGTTTAATTCCGGAATTACAAAACGGCGTAAGTGAGAATTTCAACTTTCGTAACCCAACCGCTACTTTCACCGCTCCGTTGTATGGAAAGACAAAGTGACTTAATCACGAATCAAAACACTACTTGCGCCGATTTTACACTGGTACAAAAACGTTGAAAGTATCTGAATGAAACGGCTTATCATTTTGTTATATTTTTTGTGGGAAATAATAGAAACTACCTAGTTTTTGAACGCGAGCTGATGTAAAATTTAAGCGATGTACACGGCGAAAATATGTTAAAATGGTGATTCATTTTAAAACAGTTTTAGAAGACAGGTTGTGATTCTTCTTAATTAATTTTCTCAAAACCGTTTGAAAATTACTTACGTTGATTTGAAAAAGTAATCGAGAATTTGTCGTGAGGCGTACTATCCGATTGTTGTGGGACATACATGTATTATACTGATGCTGAGGCGTATCGTCCAGGATCTTTTCGAAGTGCGAGATTTTGATCGTTGTAAAGAAGATGTTATTTTCAGTTAAATAAGTACATTTTGCGGAAAACTTTGCATTTTTTAAACAATTAGGGCCGATTTCTTCACCTTCGCTTAAGCCGTAAACCACGTTTACCCATACGATTAAACCAGGTTTAAGGCCTAAGCGGTGGTGAAGAAACCGCTCATTAGTGAGATAATGAGTCTATTGATTTGGTTTTTCAACCAGAGATAGTGCTTTTTACAGATGCATTCTGACGTGGCAGGTGCCATTGTCGCCTAAAAATAGAAGATCACCAGCACTTATACACTAAGGGTGTCTGTTAGTCCCAAGCAGTCATTCGGCTGGTTCCTTGTGTAAGTGCAGCTGATCTGGCGATACTGGAGTAGCATCCACGGGCGGCCAATTAAGCTCAAGCTCAAGCTAGAGATAGTTCTTTTTACAGATATAGGGGCATATTATACCGGGTTACCCTGTTTTCTCTGGTAAATTTTATGTGGAACAGACTTTATAGTAGACTATTGTTCATATAGTATAGCACTATTATTATTGAATAAAATAATTGAAGCATTAAGGTTTTTTTACATCAATGATCAATTATTTAATATAACATATTTGTTAAAATACAAGCACAAGCGATATCAAATGCAAAAATGTGAATTTTCATAGTTTTCATATTTTTTTCCCACAAAACCAAGATAGAAAGCTATCAGGTGAGCATGACCGCCCGCAGATGCTACTCCGTTATTGCAAGAACAGCTGTACTTACACAGGGAACCAACAGACGCTACTCGGGATCAGTAGCATCCTCAATGTGTAAGTACTGGTGCATCCTCAATGTGTAAGTAACGGCGCCGGCTGCGTCCGAATGCAGGTCAATTTGGGGATAGAAGGGGAATGTTGACGTGTTACTTGCTTTGTGGAAGCCGAGGAGTCCTCTGCACTTCCCCAAGTAAACACTGGGAGTTTGCATATGGGGGAGGGATTCGTTTTGGTAAACAATAAATATATAATTTGAAATGAATGCGCCTAACCGGATTCGCGATATTACTCGATAAACGAATTGAACGCCAAATAAGTGTTCGTCACTCGCCCTCCCAGGAGCAAGCGACAAGATCAAAGCATCAAACACTACTAACGCGTTCCGCGACCCGCGATACTATTCCACAGTGCCACGCGAGCGACGCGCTACACGATTAATTCTGCCCTCATCACTCGCTCCCGAAGAAGCAAGCGTCAAGATCGAAGGATCAAACAAAACTAGCGGACCGATTCACTTTTTCACTTTTTCCACCGACGCGCGACATGTTGGATCCTATACAAGAACAATCTTCAAGAATCAAGAAATTCATAGTCGCCGATACTTCGTTTGTAATTATGTTTGTTACCACCAGAAATGTTCAGTTTTTTAAGTTCAACATACCAAATCGAATTCTGTATTTATTCATAAACATATTTTGTTACAAAATGATCTAATGTAATAAAATGCTTTGAGAGATCGATGAATATCATTTCGGTTATGTTTTTTTTTACTTGTATTAACGAACAAATTTTGAATTTGATGTTGTACGAGAAATCAAAGTGGAGTATACAAAGATTAAATATTTTATAGTTTAACAAATAGTTCTTATATTTTTATTTAGAGTGAGTAGGGCAATTTTACACTGTTCTGGCGCCACTGACGAAGGAAACAAAGGTTTTTTTTGCGTACCGTCAAACGGGGTGACTTGCAACGGCGGGGTGACTTGCAACACATTGTAACTTACAACTGAATTTCGCTATAAAACACAAATTTCAAAAGAAAATTCGTTTCAAATCCGTGCTTCAATACGTTTGACTTACAATTCAAGTAAGAGTCACGATTAAAGCTGTTATCATAAATATTTTTATACATTAAACATGATTCATTAAAATTACTTGAAACTGATGCTTGATGAAGGTTCGAAATCGTGACTTAAAAACATGGGATAAATTTAATATACAAAAGTAATACTCTACCTGGTGTTTCTGTAACTAATAACTGATAATATGACGAATTTTATTTTACGAAATTGTAGCAACAAGTTTTTAATAACAATATTTTTAATAAAAATGTACCTATGCGGGGTGACTTGCAACACTTTATTTCCAAGCAATTTAGAGTTTTATAAAAGTGAAAAACTTTTGTGTTAGGTCTACTTTATAATCAAAAGAGTAATAATTCATCAATCAGCAACAAACACTCATTAAAAATATTATTCAGTTAAGGTATTCGACCTTGATGATTTAACACATCTTTTTCCCATACAAAAGTAGCTCAATTATTTTCTTACAAAAAGTTATTCAAAATGCTGTTGTACTGTTTCCAATGCTTTAAATACATGAATAACAATACTTAACAAGTGTGACAAATAAAAAATACCAACATTTTGTTGGCAAAAAGTAAATTAGCATTGAGTGTTGCAAGTCACCCCGCATAAGGACATTTAAAAAAATCACCTTTTTGTTGACTTTTGATATGATAAAATAATTCGATTCAATCTTCTGTCATCCCATTCTGTAGGTGGGCCGGCCATTAAAAGTTCTAAAAGGAATTCATATTTTTATATAATGTTTAGATCATGGTTTTGGTTGATTGAAGTAGAAAAGTGTTGCAAGTCACCCCGTTTGACGGTAACTGCAAATCTATTTGATAAAAAATTTGGTGTTTAATCGAGCACTGATCCATAACTGTAAGGCGACTGTAGCCAGCTGTGTATTCTAAATATGATTCTCCTTTTCCAGGTGGTTATCAAGTTCCGGATGAGCTCAAGCAGATTTTGCTGAACCCTTCCATGAGTAGAAATCAGATTGATGAGGAGTTGGATCGTACCCAGCGCTGCTTGCAGCATCCTTTATGTCCGGAAAACTATAAGGCCGTATTTAAGACATTCCTGTGGATGGAAGACGTTCAGTGTGAGATTTCGATTGCACGATTCAATGTCGACCGAGCACATTTCACGCGAGAGGACAGTTATCTCGCTTTGCGAATTGAGAATGTTGCTGAAAGCAGACCTTCGTTGATTCCCGGAGATAAATTGGTGGCCACAACACCATGGGCAGCAAATAATCATGGATTAGCAAACGGAGCGTTTATCCATAAAATTTTGAAACATAAGATTCTTGTTAAGTTCAGCGAACACTTCCACGAAAAATACAACGGAGAGGACCATAAAATTACTTTCCAACCCACAAGAGGGGCATTCCAGAAGCAGCATCATGCCATCAATTGCGTAACAAGCGCAATGGGCCTCGATTTCTTGTTCCCCACTAAAATCAACATTCGAGAACCGTGGATGGATCTGAAAATTAACGAGAACGGTAACTTGGCTACCAATGACTTTGACAACGAGTTTAACTGGCACAACCCAATGTTGAATCCAATTCAAAAAGAAGCGATTAAGAACATTCTACGCTCAGAGGCAAGGCCGCTTCCTTACATAATCTTTGGTCCTCCCGGAACTGGCAAAACGATGACCTTGATTGAGCTGATACATCAAATCGTAAAACTGTTCGCCGATAGCAGAATCATGGTTGCTACTCCATCGAACAGTTCTGCAAATCTAATTACAGAGCGAATCATAAATGCCAAAGTATTGCGCCCCGGAGAATTCATTCGAATTGTCGGGTTGAACTATGTAGAACAGGAACTGGTTCCAGAACATCTCGCACCCTACTGCGGTACCGTTGACATTGCTTCTGAAAGAACGGTTAAAGATGAAGTCATAACTACCGAATCCGGTTTGAAACACAAATTGCAATTGAAACACCTGGGTCGACATAGAATCACTATCGGAACGTGCGTAACGCTTGGGACGTTGATGCAAATTCGTTTCCCTCGAAATCATTTCACGCATATCCTAATAGACGAAGCTGGACAATGCTTGGAAACGGAAACGCTAATCCCAATGACGTTTATAAACCAAAACTGCGGAACTGTTGTGCTCGCTGGTGATCCCATGCAGCTCGGACCGGTTGTGATGAGTAGTCATGCGTCCAATCGCGGCTTCGGTACGTCAATGCTGGTTCGTTTGATGGATACGCCATTATACAGGACTGATAAAACTCGTTTCCCCAAAACTAGCGGTTACAATCCCCGATTGGTAACGAAACTTCGCTACAATTATCGATCCGTTCCTAGCATTCTCGATATCTACAGCGAGCTTTTCTATGAATCTGCACTGATCGCTAGAATTCCTGCAGAAGGCAGTGACGAAGCAAAGTTCCTTGATTTAGTTTACGACATTCTGCCTATTAAATCGGTCCAACAGCCGAAATGTGGTTTCGTTTTTTGGGGAGTAAACGGTGTCAATAAGCAAACCCCCGAAAGTCCGTCTTGGTTCAATCCAGCAGAAGCGAAAAGTGTCTTTAACATGTTGTTGAAATTATACAAGAAAGGGGTTCGTCCAGAAGACATTGGAGTGATAACTCCATATCAACAGCAAGCTAAGACCATTCGAAGAATTCTTGAAGAAAGCAATCTACAAAGACCAAAAATCGGTAGCGTCGAGGAGTTCCAGGGTCAAGAACGTATGGTCATCCTTATTTCCACGGTACGAACATCGAAATCTCAACTGCTGAGCGACCAACAGCACGCTCTTGGATTCGTTGCTAGTCCTAAACGATTGAATGTAGCAATCTCACGAGCACGAGCGCTGCTGATAGTTTTCGGTAGTCCACAGCTGCTCTCAGCGGATAAACAGTGGCTAAAATTACTCTACAAAGCTATCAACAATGACACCTACTGTGGATGCGATCTTCCCGACCATTTGGCACCTCATGCGATTTCTGATCGGGCAATAAATGGCTACAATTATGCGGATGAACAGTAGAATTTGAAAATGTCGTATGTCACGAATAAACAGACGCAATTTGTCTTACTCTAATCTGCCCGAAGTGCAAAGATTCCTTTATGAAGTATCCTTTATATTTTCTGTTTCGCGCGAGACGCATCCTTATCTATATTAGTTTTAAAAATATAAAACGGTAATTCGAATAAAAATCTAAAATCAGAACCTCATATTTTTGTTTCCCTTTACCGAATGTGCTTCCCTGGAAAATATATGGATCGAGATTTAATGACCAGTTGCATTGCTACCCAGAAGTAGCCAATCCAGATGTTCCACTTGATATTCTGCTCGACACGTGGAGTTTAAATCCAACAAACTCAGAAGCAGTAGAACCACCAACTTAGCCTGATGGATTGAACGAGTTACTGTTGGAATTCCGGCGGAACCTGATGGAACTGGATCAGCAGCGACGTCGACAGAGAACTCCGGTTAGGTAACCTGAGTTAGATGAAGTTATTCAGCGACGATCATCGAGGCAACGTCGTGCACCTTTCCGCTACGAGCCGTATCAGCTTTATTAACCTTCGGGCTGTCGCGCTGTTGTACTTTGTAGAACAGTTTGATTGATATTCTATGATTTTGTAAAATCAACAAATGTACATAGAAGTCGCATAATAATGAGTAGATCGCAATTTTCAATCGGTAGGGAACCGGATCATATTCTTGGCAATTTTGATTCACTTCGGCAGTGGGGTTTTTTGAACGCTACTGAGCTCATATTTGGATGCAATATGCGTCGTATTGAAATGCTATTAATTGCAAAGTTTCAGATAATCCGGCCGAGAAAAACCTCCCATGCCAAAGTGAATCATGGAAGTGCTCAAGTAGCTCTGCACCCTATATCTAAAAATGGGTCTACCCCGTTTGGCATAATGCCGTTTGGCATAATGCCGTTTGGCATACAGTCGTTTGGCAAAATGTCATTTGGCATAACAGTCGTTTGGCATAATTATGAAAAGCATGAAATTTGATCAAATTTCTTCCATTGAGCAAAGGGTTGATAAACTGCTCGCGATCGTACATTCCATTCCGTTGTCAGTTATTGAAAAGACATACTTTTCATATTCATTTTTCAAGGAAACCAATACATAATAAAACTTTTTTTTTAATTGCATCATACATAACTTCCGAGGCCATTGTGTCCGGAATATTATAGCATATTTTTACAACAATGTCTCCAACGCCTAAGATGTGCCATGCTATTTAAAAAAAAAGGAACATGATATTTTATGGTCCCGGATATGACTGTACTTTTGCAGTATCTTCTTTTTTTAAATTATTATAAATTATTAATTGCCAAACGGCATTATGCCAAACGGGGTAGATCCCTCAAAATCCAGATAATCTCAAAACAAAAGGAGTCTTCAGTAAAGTTGTTCTGGAGGTGATGCGCTATCTGATGGTACCTCATTTATTTCGGAATTTGTCCGCTAGGTGGCACTAGTGGATATTTCAGAATCCTGACCATTTAGAAGGAGTTGTTCAATAAGTTAAAAACTATTATTGTTCGAACTAGTTGATTTAAAATTTTGCCACCAGGCGGCGCTAATGAGCATGAAACTTTTGTTTTGCGGATATTTTAGGATCCTGACCTTCTTGAAAGATGCCATTTGAGCTACTGAACAACTGTGCCGGAGATTTTCTAAGATTTTATTATCTTTCTCAGTGGTCAAGATCCTGAGATCTGCAAAACAAAAGTTCCATGCACACTAGCGTACCCTGTTGGACAAATTAAGAATTAGTTGTTCGATCAATGATAGCCCTTGAGCCACTGAACAACTTTGCCGAAGATGCCATCTTTCTAAGTTGTCAGGCTCCTGGGATATTCGCAAAACCAAGTATGTTGTACAAAGTACAACGCACGACTAGTGCCGTTACAAAAATTCGCGCGGCAACCGAAAGGTTAAACAGGGGATGTGTTGGGCACCCCTAGCGCCGACTCCGAAATTCGTCTACACTGTCGCAGTGCAGTGCCAACTGCAACGTCACCGAAGAAGACTGTCATCAGTTCGTACAATACGAGTAGCAGCACACCTGTGTGCAGAGCATGTACATTTTAATTCGTTTAATTGTTAATCACTAAATAAAGTTTTTGTTTGTTACGAGTCATAATTCTCCGCCTTATTTCCTATCGTAACAGTTAACTGTGGAAGTGCTCATAAGAACACTAAGCAGAGAAGCAGGCTCTGTCCCAGAAATACGAAAAGGAAGATGGAAAGTTACGGGGATCCTTTCCTTAGGTGATCCACCTTCACCCTACGTAGAGAAAAAATATAAACTAATAGTATCGATTAACAAAATCGCATAGCAAAAAGGCAGTCGCTTAAGGGGACACGGGAGACCGTGTTATTTTCCCTATCTTTCGTCTCACTCTAACAATAATCATCAAAATTTTGTGGAAGCAAATCTCGAGTTTAAGTGAACCGATGAAGCTGAAAATTTTTTTTTTTTTTTTACTTAAACGTTTATTTAACAGGCTCAAGCGCCACTAGGCATAACGGAGCCGAATTCAATTGATTTTTTTTTACAAATTCATAATTGCTTCTTAATAATCTATATTAATTTTGGGGAACCGTAAAACTCGCGGTTTGGCCGAGGTTAAGGATAACAAAAAAATGAAGGAGAGGATAGGGTTAAGGTTTACATGTTGACGTTCAGCGTGGTAGTGAGTATCGTTGTTGCTGCAGGTCAACCGTTGAGTGGACATGACGACAACCTGTAACGGTACAAACAAACGTGTTTCGAAGGGACAAGGTGGACAAACGAGACCAAAAAGGGGATTATGTGGACAGCGAGAATGGGAAATCAAACAATGACATCATTTTGCTTCAAAAATTTGTAAATAAGCATCATGTAATCGAAATCCAGCCTACCCAGAACATCTCTAATGTCTTCCTTATCTGGTTTCCCTCGGGCCCTGAGGGATTCACATAAATCGGATCTGGCAATGCCGTATTCGGAACAGTACCACACCACGTGATTGATGTCTCTGTATCCTGCACCACAACCGCAACGGTTACTGTCTGAGAGCCCTATTCGATAGAGGTGCGATCCCAAAGAGTAGTGGTTGGACATCAGCCGACACATTACCTTGATAAAGTCTCGACTCATGTCTAACCCTTTATACCACGGCTTCCTGGACACCCGAGGGAGAATGGAATGCAACCACCTACCCAAGTCACCATTGTCCCATTTTTGTTGCCAACTGAGCAGGGTTTGCTGACGAGCAATAGCGAAAAATTCATAGAAGGCGATTTGACGGTCATAAATATCGCCTTCCATAGCGCCCACCTTGGCGAGTGAGTCTGCTTTCTCATTGCCCGGTATCGAACAATGTGAAGGGACCCATACCAAGGTGATGGTGTGATTCGATAAAGCACTCAGTGAAGATCGTATTTCGCGAAGGAAATACGAGGAGTGCTTTACCGGCCTCATTGAACGTATAGCCTCAATGGAGCTGAGGCTATCCGTAAAAATGAAATATCGATCAGAGGGAAGAGAGGCTATTCGCTCTAATGCATAGTGTATAGCCGCTAATTCTGCGACGTATACCGAACAAGGGTTTTGAAGTTTGTGGGCGGCACTATGAAATTCGTTATAAACACCAAATCCAGTGGAATCATTTGTTTTTGACCCATCAGTGTAAAACGTTCTGTCGCTGCTGACATGACCGAACTTGTTTGCAAAAATTAGTGGAATATACTCCGATCGGAGATGATCTGGAATTCCATGGATTTCCTGCTTCATGGACAGATCAAAACCTACAGTAGAACTGGAGAAGTCTGGGAAGCAACTACGATTTGGAGCATTCAATGAAGGGTTAACCTCCAGACTCATGTACCAGTAGTACAGTGTCATAAATTTTGTTTGAGGATTTCGTTCGATTAGCTTTTCAAAATTTCCAATCACCAATGGATTTAACACCTCACATCGGATGAGGAAGCGTAGCGATAATTCCGCGAAACGATCTGATAAAGGCAGTACTTCTGCTAAAACTTCTAAACTCATCGTATGAGTTGAGGACATGCATCCTAGCGCGATCCGAAGACAACGATACTGGATACGCTCCAGCTTCAGGATGTGTGTTTTCGCGGCGGATTGAAAACAAAAGCTACCGTATTCGAGGACCGACAAAATCGTTGTTCGATAAAGCTTTATCAGATCTTCCGGGTGGGCTCCCCACCATGTTCCAGTGAGGGTACGCATGAAGTTGATTCGTTGCTGGCATTTCTGATACAAATATTTGATGTGCTTTCCCCAGGTGCATTTAGAGTCGAACCAGACCCCTAGATACATGTGTGAAATACCCTGAGCAAGCTCCTTACCCATGAGTTGAAGCTCTACCTTTGCAGGATCACGCTTCTTAGAAAAGACAACCAACTCAGTTTTCTCCGGGGAGAATTCGATACCCAGCTTCAAGGCCCAAGTAGACAAATTGTCTAGAGTATCTTGCAGTGGTCTTTGCAAATCATCCGCCCCTGGTCCTGTTACAGAAACAACGGCATCATCCGCAAGCTGTCTTAGCGAGCAATTTTCCACGAGACAATTATCAATGTCTCTGACATAGAAATTGTAAAGAAGGGGACTTAAACATGAGCCCTGGGGGAGACCCATGTAACTTATTCGTGAAGTTGTCGAGGTACCGTGAGAAAAGCTCATACGTTTCTCAGACAACAAATTATACAAGTAGTTGTTTAATAATAATGAAAGCCCACAATCATGGAGTTTGTCAGAAAGGACATCTATGCATACTGAATCAAAAGCCCCCTTAATGTCCAAAAATACTGAGCCCATTTGCTCCTTTTGAGCATAGGCTAGTTGGATTTCTGTTGAAAGTAACGCAAGACAGTCGTTCGTTCCTTTGCCTCTGCGGAAGCTGAAAATTTATTGGGTTGTGCACTATATATATAGAATCATAGTGATACATTTTTGCATCGATATATGGAGTGGTTCATGGGATTTGCTTCTTGAAATGGATAGGGTGATTATGATGACGTCCCGTGCGGTCTTAAGCTTAATCAAGGGATGGAACCGTTCTTTCTAATAAATGTACCGAACATGACTGTTTGAATTTCTGATAAAACGTGTATTCCAATCAAGGATGTATATTATAGTAATAGGATGTATAAACTTAACATAAGTTGTAATATTTAGTATTTGTTATATTGTAATTTTAATATTCAACTTCAAGTCGATTTTTTATTCTCGAAAAATATGTTGAAATGAATTTAAAATTCAGTACCTTGTTTTTTTTTTATATTATCTATGATATTCATCACATTCATACATTTCATTTGTTTTCTGATGCTATTTTCGTTACAAGTGGAAGGATGAATTTTCTTCTAATTTTGAGGGACTGTTTTAAGAGTTGTAGGTAATCTGTATTATGATATATTTGTTATTTTTCATTGGACAGAATCGACTTGGTTAAAGCTGATATCAAATTGGCATGTAGGTGGAAAAAGGTTTACTGATGATAATAGCATTTTGACACAGGACTTTATTCTGAGTAGAATAAATAGAGAATAATTTTTTGGCGTCAACGTGAGCTCCCACTGTTGAAAATAAGCTATCTGAAGATCCGTTGATGCAACATAAATATCGTGTTAGTTTTATCGGCCATATATACTGCAAAAGGCTGCTGAGAACATCTTCATTTGCTGAGTTAGTATTTTGCGGCTTATACTAACGTTTAACATTCATTTATTCACTTATGACCCTCATCTGGAAATCTGGGACCACCATTAGTGTAGGATTGCTTGCTATGGCCACCTTTCATCTCCACGCGACGTACACAGGTTTGCAGATAGGGATCAATGTAGGAAACGTACAATTTGCGCATTAAATGCACACGCGCCGACTTCTACTGGAGGGGAAGCGTCTCCACGAAGCTGGCAATCTCGGCATCGCTGCGTACCACTTCTGCGAATTTGTCCGGGAAGTCACGGTTGATTTGCTTAACAAAGTTGAACACCAGGTCACGGCACTCTGCAAAATAGGATGATTGAGCATTACACTTGTTAATTTCGATGGATATTTCAAATCATACCGTCATTATTGTGCTGCTGTTTATACAGGACCTGTAGGGCAACTACTAGAACGCGTCCCAGAAGTGGAATAAGATGTTCGTTTCCTTGACGATAAATGACATCCAAGCTGCGGAACACGGCGGAATTCTCTTCAAAATCTTCGCGTAGTGGCAGATACTGAACAAACACTGGCAGGACCTAAGAACAATATTATTCATTAGAATGTATTACAATACAAATGAACAACAGGATGGCCACTAAGAATCAAAAAAATGAATTCGCAAGTTTTCCCCGATGATTTCTTGAGAATTGCCTGGAACAAAAAACCTAATTACCTAAAAAAATAACAAACATTCATCATTAAATTTAAAACTGTTGTTTCGTTTTTGCTATTAGAAACAAATCAAACGTTTTCAAACTTAGTTCTATAATTATTATACCATCTTAAAGATTCAATTTATCATAAGAATTTCAATTGAACCCTGGCATGAAACTGGCCTATTGTATTTTCGACAGCTTTGTCTAGGGTGGTTTTCTCAAACGTTATTAGGGGCAATTGGGGCAATATGAACATACGGGGCAATTGGCTCATATTGAGTTTTGACCTGGTTTTGACCTCAAAAACAGTGTTTTAATGTCTAGTGTCATTATGATCTGCCAAAGGATCCATCAAATAGCCACCACAATAAAAACCGTAAGAATATTTGTTTGAACACTCAAGATATTTACAAAAATGTAGAAATTTGTCCTTCGCCATGAAAACCTTATAATTTTGGCAGTTTTTAATTAAGCCTATACTGCCCATAAACGTATAATTGTCCCATGTGAATAGGAAATCCAGCAAACATGGGAGTGACATGCATTTATGGGCAGTATAAGACAATTATATTTATAATTCTGGTAAATATTACCAATCCATTGAAACTTCTGATCATAATGAACAGTTCGTTAGCGAAATTAGATTTGCCCGTAAACAAAATTATTGAAAAACAATGTATTATTTTCAAGATGAAGGGGCGGGGCAAAATGAGCCACCTAGATTTAAGCAAAACAAACGATGTTTTGAACGTAAAAATGCATTGCCTAAATATACCAGTTTTTTTTTACTGCATAGTCATCTTTATGCACCATTACAAGTGGCACACTTTGCTACAAAATACGTTGAACCAAGTATCGCAATTATTACTAGTATAACATGGTCTGTTTACTATGTATTATGTATCTTTAAAAAATAAGCCGCTAGAATCAATACTTTCAAGCAAAGCTAATACAATTTCCTTTCTAATAATGTACTCTTCACCACTAACTCTTCTCTATACTGTTTTAAATAAAAATCATTCGATTGAATGAGGTGGCTCATACTGCCCCGTAGGGTGGCTCATAATGCCCCATATGGTTGGCGACCACGTAAAAAAACATGGTTTTCCAAAAAGTTCCTGAAATGATTTGCAAGTTGATGTTAACATTATTTATCGACGTAACATGGAAGATATCATTTTATAGTACAAGTCACTTGCATTTAAACCATAATTTATGCTGTTTTTCTATGCGTTCCATGACGTTTTCCTTAGGCCTTGCCCCGATCACCCCTATTTATTGATTTGGTTCTGCATCAATTAACTTGATAAAATTTCGCCAATTCACTCGGTTCATGGGCACTTCTCTCCATCCTCGACTGCGACTGACGCTCTCCAGGTCCTATTGTACCGAGGTTTTCCCGGTGATTTCAAATTCCCAACCTTTTCCCGAAATTCCCGCCTGGGTGGCCACCCTGTATGAACGATTACGACTTACCTCTTTCATGGGAACTAAGCTGCTGTTGGTGGAAATCAAACGGGCTAGTGCTCCACAAATATTGTCCAGGGTTCCAGCGTGTTGTTCCTTGGCAACCACATTCGATAGACACGCTAGGATTTGAGGGTAGTGTCTGTAAAACATACAGAAACGAATTAAAAGACTGTATATGGAGCTAACATTCAAGGGGTAATTTACTTGTAAGAACATTCGTTTCCGTGAAGAACCATTTCTCCAATGCCGTAAACTGCATTGTTTCGAACTTCATTATTACGATCCTGAACGCAGGACACAAAAATAGGCAACAGTGCTTCGACCCAGTTTGCGGAGAACTCTTTTAGGCCGCGGAAGCACTCAGACAGTACCCCGATTGCAAAGGCGCGCTGCGAATCGGTTGTTTCGTCTTTGTGTTTCGTTTTTTCCTGGAAAATCAGAAGCTTAGTTAGTTTAGAAACTTGTCAAGTGGAGAGCTAGATACTTACGATTTTCTGAATAAAATAAGGCCAAACCCGTCCGAAGTATACAGCAAACTCTGCCGGTGATAGAGCGCGTCCAAATTTAGGCAAAATGTCGCCAGCAGATTCGAGAATAGCTTCATCGTATTCGCTTTCTTCTTGTTCCTCGTCCACAGGTTCGTCAAACTGACAGGCAACTTTCCCGTTCAGGACATCAACGATGCAACCGAATATCGCGTCCTTCTGTCCTTCGGCCTGCATAGCAGCAGCACCGACCTTTTCCAAAATGTCACTGTATCCATCCAAGGCCGACATGACTACCGTTCGTTCTTCGTCCGTGCGGATAATTTCGCTTAGTTTCGGGATCAAAATCAAGATCGTTTGATTTACTCCTTCGACGTTTCCCAACTCGTGGAGTGAGATGACAAACTGTTTCAAGGCATCAATGGACGCCTTGCGAATGTCTTCGTTGGGGTAGTTAATTAGCTTATAGATTTCTTCGAAGGCGGTTTGAATGAATGGTGCAAAGGCCGGTCCCGTATGTTCAGCAAACTCCATTAAGGCTAAAATTGCTTCCTCTTTCTCGTCCATGTAGGCATTTTCTACACTGTAGCCAGCGATGTCGTCATCCTCATCATCGTTATCATTGTCAGAATTTTCGATGTCGTATTCTTGATCATCTTCCTCCTCGTCGTCGGCACCGTTCAACAGCACCAGATCATCATTGTCGTCTTTGAATGTTGGAACAATACCTTCAGTACTTTTTACACTTTCCAGCATGGACTCGACGATCTTGGTCAACGAGCCAGCCATATCCTCTTTCACCGAAGATGCCATCGAAGCAAACAAATTGTAGCAGCTTCTTCTGAGATCTGGATCATCACACCCATCCATCATGGTCAAACCCAGGTTCAGCGTGTCAACTGCTAGAGGAAGGAAATTATCCTTTCCAATAGTTCTTACCAGAGCAGCAAAGGTGTCAATAGCTTGAGGACGTAGAGCACAGATGTCTTCATCGTCAGTTTTTACCAGATACATTTTCAAGCTCTCGATAAGACGCGGGAAATATGGAAGCATGTGAACCTTAGCTGCGTTCGCCGTAGCGGCAATCGCGGTCAACGAAAGCTCCCTTAAGTGAACCGTGTTTTGAGCATCAAGTGCTTCGAATAGGCGATCCATGAGAATTGGCAAATGGGGTGTCAGTTGATCTTCGAGATTTTCGCAGAATGTTTCCAGAGCGTAGAATACCCGATCGATATGCTGAGGTTCCTTACCACCGCTACGAATTTGCAAACACAGTTGTTGCAGGAATTCGAACAGGATAGGCAAGATTTCTTCGGCGTACTGTGAGATTTCCGGCTGAAGATGCTCGGAAAATTGGCCTAGTGCAAATAATGCCGCGTTACGAATCAAAGGATTGGGATCGGTGATGCCAGTTTTGATCACATCCAGAAGTGGTTTCAAATACTTGTTGCAAATGTGCTCCGAGCAGCCTTCGGCAATGACGGCGATAGAGAGATATGATGCCTTCTTGGCTAGTGGGTCATTTCCGCGGAGTGCCGGTTCGAGAAGAGCCATCAATGTCGGAATCAGTTGCTTTGGAGGGATGTGCAACGCCAAGACGTCCAGCGATTGGGCAGCACATGTACTCGGGGTAGATACTTCATTACTACCGAAGTATTCTTCCTCCTCATCCTCGATTTCCGGCGCAACGCTCATTAGATGAAATAGCGCGACGACAATCGGTTCGACCAATTTTTGTTTGATGATCATTTTCTTCTTAAGCCGTACCAACCAGCCAATGTAAGTTATGGCTTTGACACGTACCGAATCTTCGAGATCGGGTTTCTGGGCAATTTCCAAACAAAATTCGATAAGGAGTTTCAGATGAGGAGTCAAAATTCGGGAAGATTCATCAGCCAAATTTTCAAGAATATCGAAAGCCTCGATAAACTTAAACGAGTCTTGCTGAGCAAAGCCAACCAAAGCCTTGACGACGTATGGAATAGATTGCTGGTAGGTATTCTCTGCTACCGGGTGGCCAGTTATGAAGCGCACCAAGTGGGACATTCCTTGCAGGATGTTGAAGACAACCGGAGTTGACATGTTGCCGCTAGCTTCTGTTGCCACCAGAGCGGATGAGAATAGTTGACAAACCGTTTCGAAATGAGGAATCAATTGGTCCGGTGAAGTGTCGGCTAGTGTGCAGAAGGTTGCTGATCCAATTTCGGCCATCTTAGGATCGCTGGAACTGGTACTGTCGAACATAAACTTGAGTACATCATTCATCCACGCTTGATCCCTTGAGGCTTCGTGACGCACTAAAACGCCGACAAAGGCAGTGATTGCATTGCGTACGGACTTCTCCGGTTCCTTGACGATGGCTTCCAGCATGCCTTGTTTGATAAGGGCCTGTTGTTCGGCTGGTACTTGTTGCCAGTTTCGCAGCTTACCGAGTTGCTTCTTCAGCAACATGGCACTGTATTGTCGAATTTGAGCATCTTTGTGGGACACAGCGATTTCGCACAATTGCGGAATAGTTTCCGGACGTTTGAAGGCTTCCTTCAAATCGGCGCTGGCCTGTTGAGAAAAGCATGAAAAAGGGATTTTTGTATATAATAGTTATAGAAGTTCTTTTAGGCCGTAATTAGTTTATTTGTTTATACTGTTTGTTTGTTATTATCATCATTTGTATTTTTATTGATTAAACATAAGTTTACTGAGCATAAGCATGAGCATGATTGACCGCCCGCAGTTGCTGGTCCGTTATGCAAGAACATACTTCAACAAGGAACCAACGGATGCAACTTGCGAACAGTTGCACCCTCAGTGTGCAATTATTGGAATTTCTATTTTTTTGCTAAGCAATACCGGCACCGGCTGTGTCCGATTACAGGCCAATTTGGGATGGGGGGGGAATGTTGACATGTTATTCGCTTTAGAGAAGTCGTTGACTCCTCTGTACTTCAACGAGAAAACACCGGGAGTTTGGAAAATGGAAAAGGATAGAGTTAGAGGATTAGTCTTGGCAAACGGCAGTGGCTTGCTTATAAGGGCTGTAGAGATCGCGAAGAAATAATGCATCATTTTCACGAATTACATAAAACCCAAACATGGTTGGTAAACCCTAGGCATAGCGTACTATAGGTACTTCGCGTACCAGAAGGAATAAAATAAACCCTGATGTGTTGTCCTTAGTCTCCTGCCCAGCAACTCCTATCCATACCTCCTCGCGGTACTGGCCGGGGTATGAACAACCTAAGGGAAGATCGGGTAACGAACCTCGGTGGCCCTTTTGCTGACAGGTAGGGGCGATAAACCTGGAGCTATGTACTCGATGTTAGGAGCGGATGACAACTTCTGTTCCCTATGTCAGGACCAGCTGATCATCGCCCGAGTTCCAAAGGACTTTAAGCTAAACGTTGCCATATGGTCCTCTGGATGAAAGAAGGTGTAAGTTGAGAATTAAAAGCCGATTCTTTAACTTTAGCATAATCAACGTGCACACATTCAGGAAGCACTGATGAATCGACTAATATATTGATTTTTCATGTCGAAATGAACTTCAGGTCAAAATTTCAGTCAATTTGGAGAAAATTTAGAAGTGCTTCAAATCAATTACAGTAATACCTCTATTTTTATTGTCTTTTTTTGTATGGTATTCAGTTGGAGCTGCCTGACAGCTTAACTTGTCAAGGCTGAACCCTCGGTCTGGCTTTTGCCAAGTTTCCCCTCTACCAGGACCAATACTCAGACGGACTAGGCTATGGCGCCCACATGAACACTGTTTTTTATTAGTATTGTGAGGTGGTAGTTTTTTTTTTAAATACCCATATTCCCTTGCTTCTGAGAAAAGGAAGCATTGTGAAAATCAGCAGCTCCATCAGAATTTTTTGAAATAGTAGTGTAGTAGTGTCATTACTAATACTGTCTAGTCGAAATGGTTTTGAATAACACAGCGTAACAAAAATGACGTTTTCGCGTGTCTCAAGGATCAAATTATGTGTTTCTAGTAGATTTTGGGTCGCTGAATCTGATGCCGTTCACAGAAATGTTCCAGCACGTCACAATTTTTAGCTACAGGTCGCCAAAGTTGTATAAAACACTGGTTTTATTGATGTTTACATGAAATTTAAAGTATGATTTATCAAACTTTTTTGTGATTTAATTTACCAAACATGCTAAATAGGACTTGAACTTTCAATTTAGATACAAATCAGTTGAAATTTCACGATAAAATTTAGGTTAAATCGATTTTTTTCAACATGTTTGCAGTTTTCATATAAAATTCTTCGTTTCTCTTATATGGCATAATACAATACTTTTCTGAACCACCAAAAAATAACATTTTACCATCGAAAATATTATGAACTTCGTTGATAATTATTGTTCTATACATAAAGTTTGAATTCTGTGCCAAATTGAGCAAACAAATTGCCGTACAAGTTGGAAAACTTGCATGCAAGTTGGCTGAAACAGTCAAGTTTAGCATTTTCAACAGTCAATATCTTAAAAACTAGACGTGCCATGATATTTCTGAAAACGGCAATGGACTCAGCAACCCTTAATTTAGTAAATAGCGGTATTTTGGTTCTTGAGACAAAACCGTGTTCCGCAGTGTAATTTGTCATTTAAGTGCTATTCTGATTACTCATGTCTTTTACGTAAAATTAGAGTCTTAAATGTCAATTGTCGTCAAGTATTAACAAAATTAGGCAGTTTAGTAGTAGTTCTAATCAATTTCAGGTCTTTACGTTCATATATCCTTAAAGAAAAAAGTCACTTTCCTTGTCTGTTCAACAATTTCTTGAAACTAGCAAGTGTATGATCGATCTCAGCGTCTTACTTTCCATAGTCATTTTATGGTGAATATTTAAGAGTAAAGTTGCCTTAGGCTTCTATCAAAGATGGTTAGAAGGAAAAAGATAACCGACTGCCGTCTTTTCTAGGCGACATGAATAGCGCCGCTCTGGTGAGTCAAAAGCCAACTAATATGCAACGTTCTCCTAGTGACCACCAGATGTTGAGGTGTTCGTTTATGACATTCACGCTTGAAAAAAAGTACGTAACTCAAACGGGGATGTTTGATTTTGCCAATCATAAAATGTGAGAAAAAGAAGAAAATCCCAGCACATGAACATGTTTTAGTATGTATAAAAATTACACAAATTTTGTGTTGGCCCAGAAAAGCCTGATGTTATGTGAGTCAAATTCACTTCTGTGTAACAATTTTTAAGCGTGGTGGTTTTGATTTCTTCCAGTTTTCATTTTTTGATTGCACGATGATTTAAATTTAGCTGAATATAATGTTTACGCGCTTTTGACTCAACAGATGGCAGTAGTGCTACTTGAATAACGTGTCGTCTGCAAAATATATGGCAAAATAAAGAGTCGATCATCTTTTTCCTTTTAACCTTCTTTGATAGCATTGCTGTTTCATGACTCAATATATCCATGAGTCGATGGTCCCTTCAATATCGACTAATAGAGGGTTGACTGTATTGAACTAGCAGGTTTTTTCAGTATATCTTACATATTTTTTCAATATTTTTCCGAATTTAAATATTTTATATTTTTCTTTTTATTTTCTTTTACCTCTCCATTACAGTAATCATTAAGAAATGAATTCAGAAAAAAAATCTTTAGAAGAATCCTTGCGTATGTTCAAGGAAACTATAAAGAGAAACTATAAAAAATGATGAGATCTTTCAGAAATCTTTGAAAAAAAAAGTTAATGTTGATCAGTCTATGAACATTTCTAGCAGGCAATAGGGCGATATTCAAAACTGAAAAGGCAATAGATGACTCTTTTTCAGTGGTAGTAAAAACGAAATCCTGAAGCAAATAAAGAACAATGGAAGATGAACTAAACACAAAAAGTTATGTATTCATATTACGCTTGATTTCTAATCACTACTTTTTCGATCCAGTTTCCTAATTGCAAGTAATTTACGTTTTGACAGTTCACCGACTACCATTCCTTCATGCGCTTGTGTTTGAAATTTGAGAAATTTGAAAATCCAGCGTAGCGCGATCGGTGAAAGGTATACACACATCAGTGTCGCCGCTAGGCGGCCAGCACAGATAAACTGAATGTTCGAAGGGTTGTTGTCTGTACTTTTTGCCACTGGCGCCAACTGTTAGCGATTAAGATCAAAATAAACAGTCGTTACCCTATTATGGAACTTCAAGTATTTTGTTATGAGGAACTCGTGATAAAACTCCCAAAGCAAATATTTTTGTAGTTTATTGACAGAACTTTAGAATGAATGTCCCAAGAATTCTTTAAAAATGTTTTTTGTTTCAGGATTCATGAAGAAATTACTAGAAAACATTAAACATTAAAAACAAGAACTATCTTTGAGGTATTTTCCGTACATAAATTTCTGAACGAATACGTGGTGGAATTATCGGCAGTATTCTAGGAGAATTTTCTGGGGGATCTGGAGAATTTGCTCAGTTCTTGAACGAATATATCTTTGTAATAAAAAAAATCCATATAAAATTTGCTAGACTTATCGTTTTCAAGAATTACTTGAAGAGCAACTTGAATGAAAAAGAATCATTGAGAACTTTCCTAAGAAAGAAGAATTCATAGTTGAATCCACTTTATATGCTGGAAAAATTACTTGGTGATATTTTTGTACAAAGACACAGTAGAATTCATAGATATATTTAAAAAAAACTAACGGAGAATTTCAAAATAATTGAATGCAAAATTTAGAATTCGGAATTCCTTGGAAACAGTTATTGGAAATATTCTGGAAAAATTCCTGAAGGAATATTTGAACCATTTCTTGGTGAAATTGAATGTGAACCTTCGGATGAGATCCCTCAAAGCATTCTTAAGATGGGAATCCGTTAAGATGAAGATAAATCGAAGCCAAACCTCAAATTTTCAAGAGCACGGATCTGGAGAACCAAACATCCGTTTGAGCTGAAAACTTAATCGATTGGTCACTCGCTAGTGGTGACCAATCGATTAAGTTTTCAACTCAAACGGGTGTTCAGTTCTTCAGATTTGTGCTCTTGAAAATTTGAGGTTTGGCTTTGATTCATCTTCACCTTAAGTCAATCTTGATAAAATGTTCCTAGAAACTCTTAGAAGAATCTCTGAAACCGCTTTAAAAAATCTGGTGGAATTCCTGGCATCATTTCTGAAGATCTTAGAAGTTTTTAAACATAAATATCAGGAGAATTAACTATATTTTAGCCTTTGAGGCCATTGAGAACATTACGTTAGGCAAGAGATTTCTGAGATTTTCAGCCATTATTGCATAATAGAGCGAAAGATTGTTAACCTGTCAACTATCACTCCGTACAATTTGGTGGTGTGCAATCTTATTTCAATATTTTTAGCGGAAAAAGTAGCGGAAAATAATTTTTGCAATTTCTCATATCGTAATAGGCTGTTTTTCATCACGTCAATCTGTCATGGAACGGCCTACTTTCCTGCACTGAAGTATGCAGTGCGGTAATAGTCATTACGCAACTGAAACCAGTGCTGTAATAATTAATTACGCAACGCTTTCTCATTACGCATCTGTTTTGAGTTGCGTAATATATCATAACAAAACAATTTTTCAGAAATTGTATAATAATGATGAATGCATTCCTATATGATTTCTGATATGTACCCGCAAGTAGTCTTCTACGAAATTGCAAAAACGTGCTTTTTTCATGTTAGTCCATGAGCCTCTGTACGTGCCATAAATTATTTTGTTCTTTTGACTTTTACTGTGTGCCGTGTGTTGGTGCTGTCTCGCTCTCTCTATAGGCCTTTTCATGTGACAGGTCCGTCTATGCATTTGTTTACATCGGTGGAGGACCAGTGCTAACACGGGCCTGTCATTTTCATATGTCGTTTTCGTTTTTAGGAACTGGGTCGGTGATCAACACTTAAAACAAACAAACGTCAAACAAATTGTAGTCCGGTCGAACCTGAATCGGGTTGGGGTTGAAACTGTGATTCAGAACGGGTTGCGCCAGTTCCAACCTGGGTTCAAAAACGAATTCGACAATAGAAGAACTGTCAAAGAGCTTCCGGATCAGCTGATTTGAAACGTCATGTAAATAGGCCTATAGGGCAACTTGAAAACAGAGCGCACAGTAAAAGTCTAACGTTTTATAGCATGCATAGGCTCATGCATGCTATAAAACGTTTGACTTGTACTGTGCGCCCTGTTTCAAGTTGCCCGTGAGAGAGAGCGAGACAGCACCAACACAAGGCGCACAGTAAAAGTCAAAAGAACAACAGAATTTATGGCACGTACAGAGGCTCATAATAAGCCTATATGCCAGGGGAAGTGGTTCACCCAGAGTGAATTTATATCAGAGAAAAAGTAGATTTTGTATGAAAATTGACAGGAAAATTAATGACAAGTTCATCCACTTCTCCTGGCCTATACATGCTAAAAAGCTTCACTAGCCACGTTGAATATGCCTGTAAAAGGGCATCTACGGCTATAGCGGCGCTTTCGAGGATGATGTCTAACAGCTCTGCTGTAATTGCCAGCAAACGCAAGCTGCTGGCAAGCGTGGCGCTATCCATACTAAGGTATGGAGGACCAATCTGGTCAAAAGCGCTTAGAACGAACAGAAACCTAAAGCGGTTGGAAAGCACGTACAGGATAATGTGCTTAAGAGTAGCAAGTGCATACCGGACGGTATCTAAAGAGGCCGTGTGCATCATAGCCGGGATGACGCCCATCGGGCTCATCATCAAGGAAGATGTTCAATGCTTCAACCAAAGGGGTACCAGAGGAGTCCGCGACACGTGTAAAGAGGAAACGCTCAGAAGCTGGCAGCAGGAATGGGATAACTCCACTAAGGGTAGATGGACCCATGGACTAATGCCAAATGTGTCAGATTGGTATGGTAGAAGCCATGGGGAAGTGAACTTCCACCTGACGCAGTTTCTGTCAGGACATGGTTGCTATAGACAGTACCTGCATAGGTTCGGGCACTCAGAATCTCCTGCGTGCCCCAATTGTGCTGGTGTAGAGGAAACAGCGGAGCATGTCGTGTTCGATTGCCCCCGTTTCATTGTTGTGAGAGGTCGCATGCTCACTACATGCGGAGGGGACACGTCCCCCAACAATATTATAGAGAGAATGTGTGCGGATGCCGAGTGCTGGAATGCAGTAACTACGGCTGTCACTCACATTATGTTAGAATTGCAGCGTCTATGGCGCGCCGACCAAGAGTTGGCTGCAGAGGATTAGCCCTGCCGAGGCTGGTCCCTTGTAACATTGTTTAAGTCGGCTAGGAGAAGCAGTTTGCCTAGGCTACTTCTGCTACACGTGTTGTGCTATATGCACTGGTCCCTTCCCGAAGAAATACCGTAAGGTGGTTCTGGGGAGATGAGGGTCTGAGTCCAAGGGTCATGTCGATGCACTGTTCACCACTTGAGCAATTCTAAATGAATTGCTCATGCACAGTGCATAGGCTGGTTTTAGCGGGTCGTCGTTGGTGCGTCATCCCCGCATTCCCTGAGTTATCTTCTCAGGGGATCTGTTTGCAGATTTCCCCCTTGTAAAAAACAAAAAAAAAATACATGCTAAAAACGTTTGACTTTTACTGTGCACCCTGTTTTGAAGTTGCCCGTGAGAGAGAACGAGACAGCACCAACACACGGCGCACAGTAAAAGTCTTGAGAACAAAATAATTTATGGCACGTACAGAGGCTCATCTCGGCTCACTGTAACGTTCATAAATTTCGTATCGGTTTCTCTCTCCCAGGGTGTATCCACATAAAAAAGTTTCTAAGTACTTTATTGAAGGATTCCGTTTGATTTCTCCCGAAGAGTTATCCGACGTCATATCCGATTTTCTTAACAAATAACGAACAGTGTAAATTCTACAGAGCAGAAATGCAATTGCTGTCCCATGATGTAAGAACTAACAATGGAAATAGGGATTGAATCCTGAGAAAATTGAGAGAATCTCTCACGTATCGCTCTCTGTAACTATCATATCATAACATAACATGCTGCACATTATGAGAGACTGTTTATCGTATACTGCTACAACTTTGATCAGATTGGGCGGGGATAGTAGTGCATGATGAAACCCCTCTAAACATGCTCCAAGCCTGGGGGACACTCTTGCTATTGGAAGTTCGTGAATTGTTTATCGTGCGAGTAAAGAACAACATCTATCCCCAACGATAAACAAGCGAGAAAAATGGATTCTATCATCGCTCTCTCTTTGGGGCTCTCGCTCGCTGCTTCCATTTATCAGACTTGTTACAACTTGCGATACATTGACGATCGTGGGCCGCGGGATGTTTTTCTTTGCTTGCTTTGATCATGCTTCATACTCAAATGAGAGCGAATTCTGCAATGCCTGATTGGAAATGTTGCAGTTATGTCGTCAAATCAATTCTATAAGGCCGGTTTGCTACTGACAAGAAAAGGAATCGCCTATCTCGATGCGTGGAAAATTTCTCCCAAGAAATGGTCAAGAAAATCACTTTTTTCTGATCGCAGTACGCAGTTGAGAAGAAATGTCACTTCAATGGGGGCTCTCTGTAGGAAATTTCTTGACCCTTTCAGTCAAGGAATTTCTTTACTTTTCTTGAGCGAAACAGCATACTTAGCTATAGAATACAAACATAACTGAACACAAGAAAATTCAAGTACCTAACAAGAATAAAATTTTCTTTGTTTACTTATGTTATTGTTCATTGGGACACCTTAACAAATGTTAAAAGTAATAAAAATCGTGAATATAACTGTAAGTTTTTGAAGATATTGTTCAAAACGATAAACTTTTCACTTGCCCTACTTGCTGAAGTAAGGAGACGTTTTTCAAAAACTTTTCCTGTACTTTTTTTCTTTAATTTTCCATAAAAATAAATTTCAGCATACTGCTTATATTTCATGGGAGTCAAGCTAAAATATATACACGACCTCATTTGTTTTAGTTTAAAGTATCTAGGATTTGAAGAATCCCAACTATGCGAAATCCATTACCCACTTGCCCATGTTACCTTACCACTTCCATGATTCAGATTTGCTTGAAACTTTGCATAAAGAAGCACTTCAATGCAATGTGTACCTATTATGCCCAAATATGAGCTGTAGCTTTAAAACCCCCTTCCGGCCGGAGTGCATCAAAAAAGATAAGGATCCGGATCCTTATTCGTTCATTGCGCAAAATGCGTAGAGGCATGCAAGTTCTTTATAGGTACGTTGTCTTGAACAATTCTTATCAGCTGAAAATGACTGATGCGAAAGGAGCTATGCTTTTCAAGCATTGATGTTTAATAGTTTTCCTCGAAAATCAACTATTGAAATAATCGGCAAATAAAGAAGAAACTCATCTACTCACCTGTTGTATGACATCGTTGTCCGCAACCAACAAATTTCTAATGATTTGCTCCATCTTTTCAATCACGCGTTTCCTGCCGCCTGCTTCTGGATTTCTGGCGATTGTAGGTTCTCGCAATTTGGATTCAGCTGCAACTTTTCTGCCACCCAACACCCGTGTAGGTATTTACTGCAATTACGTTCCGAGTGGATTCAGATCGGCGTTTATCGCGACAATCACCGCTTCTGGTTGCAAATTTGGGAAGCCAGAAGAAAATTTTCACTCCACCACCTTCTGTGCTGCTGCCTAACTTTTTAATGTCGGAGATTCTAACCTCACAAAACGAATTAAAGGCATGAGCGAAATTCTTATAAGAAAATACATGCAGCCCACCCTGAAAAAAAAAAAACATTTTTAGCACAATTATTATAGCAACAAATACTTCAGCACGCACGGTAGGAAACTTTCGCACAAAGCCATACGGGACGACTTCTAGCAGGCCCATGACAACCATATATCGATACACAGTGTTCTTCGTAGCCAGGATGTCCCGGGCGATAAGTGAATATCGCCCACTGTCAGTTGTAAGAACTGTCAAAATAAAGACCATTGTTTTGTTTAATTGTTTGTTATGGTTTGATTATCAATTGTTGATATTGTTAAATCAGCTAATAATGTGCCAAAAGGTTGAAGCACATTCAACATTTCGATGACTTTGGAAGGAGAGCAAACATTAAAAGGCATCCTGCAAGCCTCCAAGCAAGC
This sequence comes from Aedes aegypti, assembly GCF_002204515.2. NCBI lineage: Eukaryota > Metazoa > Arthropoda > Insecta > Diptera > Culicidae > Aedes > Aedes aegypti. The sequence continues at coordinate 176,198,080 of NC_035108.1, read as the reverse complement.
AATCAGTGATTTGATTGCGACTCTTGCTCGATTATGGATCATAAACATTAAACAAAACTTCGCATCCTGATTGCACTCTCGATTCAATTTACCCGAAAATGAGTAAACACATGGAGATGTTGACTACGCTAAAAGTCGTCCCGTGCCATGGGCCTGACTTCTAGCGTAGTAAACATCTCCATGTGTTTACCCATTTTCGGGTAAATTGAATCGAGAGTGCAATCAGGATGCGAAGTTTTGTTTAAATGTTTATGAAGCCCCAAGCACAATGTGAGCGGCAGCGCGGTACAACGGCAAAACGGCAAGCCCATCTTGAGCTACACTCTACTTGTCAAGTCAATTTTGAAAAGGATTTAGTCAACATGGGATTGATAAGTAAAGTGTAGATCAAGATGAGCATGCCGTTTTGCCGTTGTACCGCGTTGCCGTTCACATTGTGCTTGGGGCCTGATTCATACTCGAGTAAATGTCGCAATCAAATCACTGATTGCTTGCTTGGAGGCTTGCAGGATGCCTTTCAATGTTTTCTCTCCTTCCAAAACCATCGAAATGTTGAATGTGCTTCAACTTTTTGGCACATTATTAGCTGATTTAACAATATCAAAAATTGGTAATCAAACCATAACAAACAATTGGCTTGTTTAGGGGTATTCAGTTTCATGCATATTCGGAATCTACGTCAAAAATTGAGCTAGAATCCAAAATTTTGCAATTTTCCGTGACCTGGAACTATTTTCAAAACACGTTTGAAATTAGTATGGAAATCACTTTTGAATCACCCCTCGGCAAATTTTACTTCGGAACGAGCTGTCATGTGAATTGAAATGTCATTGAGTCAACGGATTGAAAACTTGTTTAACCATTTATAATATCAACATTAAGATTTTGAAATGCAATTAAATCGTGTTATACTTAGAAAAATGTGCTCTTTCGATCAAGCTATGAAAAACTGTGAATTTTTCTTTGTTAAACAACCCAATTAAACAAAACAATGGTCTTTGTTTTCATAGTTCTTACAACTGACAGTGGGCGATATTCACTTATCGCCCGGGACATCCTGGCTACGAAGAACACTGTGTATCGATATATGGTTGTCAGGGGCCTGATGCTATAACATGTTTGACTTACTGTGCGCCCTGTTTTCAAGTTGCCCGTGAGAGAGAGCGAGACAGCAAACTCAGAAATTAAAATAGTCACAGAATTACTAAAGTTTATGCATCAATGACTAATTTCTATCTGTCTCTCTTTCATTCTGCTGTGAATTTTCACATTAACTGTCATTTCGACTGGGTTGAAGCTTAGCGATGCTTCAACCCAGGCGAATTGACAAATAGGAATAAAATTCCCAGCAGGGTGAAAGAGAGTCAGATAGAAAATAGTCGTAAATTACTAAAATTTAGTCATTCTGTGACTACCCCAATGTGATGGATTTTACTAAGGTGGCGCAGATGATTGATGCGTGCCACTAGTTCTCTCTTTCATTCTCCCGCTGTTCTTATGCAGCGCAAATAGTGACGTCACTATTTGCGCTGCATAAGAACAGTAGGAGAATGAAAGAGAGAACTAGTGGCACGCGTAAATCATCTGGGCCACCTTAGTAAAATCCATCACATGAGCTTATGCATGCTATAAAGCTTTTGACTTTTACTGTGCGCCCTGTTTTCAAGTTGCCTGTGAGAGAGAGAGCGAGACAGCACCAACGCATGGCGCACAGTAAAAGTCATGAGAACAAAAGAATTTATGGCACGTACAGAGACTCATAGGCCAGAAGAAGTGGATGAACTTGTCATTCATTTTTCTATCAATTCTCATACAAAATCTACTTTCTATCAATTCTCATACAAAATCTTCTATCTTCTTTCTCTGACATAAATTCACTCTAGGTGAACCACTTCCCCTGGCCTATTATGACTACCCGTGTTTCTGAGTGACCAACACACGGCGCACAGTAAAGCCTGATTCGCTGCTGACAAGTAATTTCTTGGCCTATCTTGATGAATGGAAAATTTCTGCAAGTTATCGATCAAGAATGCACTTTTTTCTGATCGCAGTCGCAGTTAAAAATAAATGTCAGTTCAAATGGGAGTCGCTGTAGAAAATTTCTGCAAGAAATCGGCGAGAAATTTCTTTAGGATTCCTTTTCAGTAGCAAATCAGGCTTAAATGCTACTGAAAAGGAATCGCTAAAGAAATTTCTCGCCGATTCCTTGCAGAAATTTTCTACAGCGACTCCCATTTGAACTGACAATTCTTTTCAACTGCGTACTGTGATCAGAAAAAAGAGCATTCTTGATCGATAACTTGCAGAAATTTCCCATGCATCAAGATAGGCCGAGAAATTACTTGTCAGCAGCGAATCAGGCTTAAGTCAAAAGAAGAAGAAGCAAAAGAAACAAATGAATTTATAGAAGAGTGCATGGTGACGTCACGAAAAATTCTCCTTCTCTGTCCCTCTTTCATCACGCTCAATTGACTTTCCTGCTCTTTGACACTCACTGCTGGAATTGTTTAGATTTTTTTTATATGGAGTTGACATTCACTGCTGGAATTGTTGACATTTTTTTATATGGAGTTTCGAGGTTAGGTCAAGCGTGCAACCAGCGTTGCCAACCTTCCAGATTTTTTTTTTTTTTTTTTTAATCTTTATTAGAGTGTATTTTAACGCACGAGGGCTAGTTCTACACTTCCTTCCAGATTTGTCTGGAATATTCCAGATTTTCGAGGCCCCATTTTACAAAAATCTGGAAGATCCAGATAAAATTTGCAATTAATTTGTAAGGTTTTGTAAATAATTTGTAAGGTTCTCCATATACGACATAAGAGATCCAGACTTTTCCAGACAAATTTTCAAAATCTCCCTGATTTTTGAAAAATTGACTTAGCATCCCTGCGTGCAACGATCTATGACACTTTTTCCACATTTTATGGCAAAGGTCGTTTCGATCTTGAAGGGGCATTTTAGTACTCACAAATTAGTACAGTAGTTAGTATTTTTGTTTTTATTGCCAAATGCAAACAAAAGCGCACGTGTTGTCGAATTTTTGAATTGGTGCGGATTTCTTGTTATATTTTTGAAGCTAAGAGCATGGAATTATTTGCTGTAAATCGGTAATGTTAGTCGAATTGAATAGAACTAGTCATTTATATTGTTGTTTCATTATATAGATATGATGGAAATAAGCTCAGTGTCGAAGATGAAGCTGAACAAGAAAGCATACTGTTGGAACGCCTTCAATCACGAAAACCGAAGTCCGAAAGATCCAAGGGATTAAAACCTCCTCCCGGAACGGACACCGTGCATGAAGAAATAGTTGAGCCCGAGGAATCTGAGGCACATACGACTCATGATGATCCTGTGGAAAGCCCCGCAGATGACATTCCAGGATTAGGCGGTGATACGGATAACTTGGAGGAGCAAACTCCTGAAGCCAAGGATCAACAGCCAGAATTCGTAGTGCTGGGCGAAGATCAGTTCAAGAAGCCCAAAAAGGTCGAAGAAGTGCTTCCTCCTTGGCTGTCCCATCCTACGGTTATCGATAGCGATCTTAGTAAGAAGGGCAAATCCATCAAAAAGCTGTCCTATCTGGACGAGCAGTTGCGAGCCAATTTGAAAGAAATGGGATTCAAAAGGCTATTTCCTGTTCAGGAAACGGTTATACCTTGGATTTTGGAAGCTCACAAAAAGCCCGCGCCATTCTGGCCTCGAGACGTTTGCATATCGTCTCCTACCGGTAGCGGCAAAACTTTGGCATTTGCCATCCCAATTGTGCAGCTGTTATTGAAAAGGATTTCCCCAGCCATAAGGGCATTGGTCATTTTACCCGTCAAAGAACTGGCCGAGCAAGTCTTCGGGGTGTTTGATAAGCTCTGTAAGGGGACGAAATTACGCCCATTGCTATTGTCACGCAAACAAGTTTTCAGCGTAGAACAAACCAAGCTGGTTGATCAATTCAACGGGGAATACATTTCGAAGGTGGACATTGTCGTAACTACAGCTGGTCGTCTAGTCGAGCATCTGCATTCTACAAAGGGTTTTACGCTGAAGAGTCTTCGGTTTCTGATCATTGACGAAGCTGACCGTGTGATGGATCAAATTCAGAACGATTGGCTGTATCACCTCAACAAACACGTGAAAGAAGAATCGGACGAATATCTCCTCGGGAGAACTGCCGGTCAATTGTCACAGACGGAGCTTTTCGACAAACCGCGTCAACCACATAAACTGCTATTCTCCGCCACCCTCAGTCAAGATCCGGAAAAACTCCAGACATTCAGGTTGTTCCATCCGAAGCTGTTCACTGCCATCGCCAACCCTGCCAAACGTTTGGCAATTTTGGAAAAACTGCACGCAAACGCCGAAGAAAAACGTGGCAAATTCGTTGGACAGTATGCAACTCCACTGGAGCTGCGCGAGATGATTTGCCTGACTCAGTACAAGATCAAACCGCTCACCTTATTCGCCTTGCTGAAGGAAAACAACTACAAACGGTTCCTGTGCTTTACCAATTCCATCGACGCATCGCATAGGTTGTCTTTTGTGTTGCAGAAAATGTTCGGTACCGAGCTGATTGTCGAAGAATGGTCTTCATCGCTAGATCCGGCAACGAGGAAAGGTGTGCTCAATCGATTCGCATTGGGAAAAGTGAATGGGTAAGTTGGGTTTGTTGGGTTGGGTTTGCGATGAATTGCAATTGTTTACGGCAGATACAACTTTCGATCGAATCCACGGCCCAAATCACCCTCCATCAGTTTGTTTCTAACTTTTGTATTTTACAACTCAAATTGTTTCTGAAAGTCATCTGTAACTTCTGAACTTAAGTAACTTTTATAGGGGTCTAAAACAGCTTCAGTAATACTTTGAAGCTTGTGCAGAGAAATTAGGGGTCCCTTCATTTTTAAATCCTGTCCTGAATGTAGGGAGAAGTCCTCTATGCCCGGACACTTTTTGTTTTTTGATAATATTTAAAAATCGACAATAGAGTGTTTCGGAAAGCCCAAGCAAGACAGTTTGTTCTCGGGACGCCGGGGTTTGTGTTTCGTTTTCGCGCGTTTTGCTGGGCAGTGCTTCGGAAAGCCCAAGCAAGACAGTTTGTTTTCGGGACGCCAGGAGTTTGAGTTTCGTTTTCGCGCGTTTTGCTGGGCAGTGCTTCGGAAAGCCCAAGCAAGACAATTTGTTTTCGGGACGCAAGGTAGTTTTACGGTTCGCGTTGTGTGAGTGCGAAAAGATATCCGTGTTCAGTCGAGGATGAATTACCAACTGGTGATCTTGTTTCATCCTTATAATGACACATTTTTTCATGGCAGCGTTATTTTTATGTATTATTCAAACAATCTTTGTTTGGTTCGTCACTCAAAGTGTCGGCATTATGCCTGTTTTACATAATTTCTATATACATATATTTTCTCTCTTTAAAATTACTAAAAACATCTTTTGAATGGTTCGACATTATAGATGCTGACGTATTCTTTAAAACTCCTACCAACAACTTTTCATCTCGAGACAAAAATGTACAGCGTTACTCTTCTGTAATTTTCAAACAAACTATGTATGGTTCGTCACTACAAGTGTCGGCATCATTCTTGTTATTATTATTATTTTTATTATTATTATTATTTTTATTATTATTATTATTATTAATATATACATATATATTTTTCTTTTCGCCATTACTAAAAACATCTTTTGAATGGTTCGACATAACGGATGTTGACGTATTTTTTAAATCTTCTACCAAAAACATCTCGAGACAAAATGCAAAACTAGCTTTAAGTTTAAGTCGTATTTTCCCTCCTTATCCATGGATCGCATCACTGACCAATGGTGACTCCCAGATCTTTTCCTCCCTCACTAATAAACACCCTTCCCGTGGTGATTGTGGAGATGCAGAGGTATTCTCGGTCTCTAGAAGCAACAATCATTACACCCTAACATTCCTTTCCCATCCCAACTGACTGTAAGGACTTGGCCGGCGCCGTTATTGATCAATAATATTAGATCTGCTAAAATTGTACTTCGAGAATAAGCGGAAACTCCCATTCCTTATTCATTTGGATCGTAGTGCAATTCTTACCAGGTCCGATCAATCACGGAGTAGCAACCATTGACATGTACAGTCAGTCTATGCTATGCTATGCTATGCTATGCTTTGATAATATTTAAAAATCGACAATAGTTTACCGTTTATTTTTGTACAGTCTAAAAGATTAGCAATATTTTAGGGGGTAGGTGGTTGTCCTAACGTTGTTACGACTCATACAAAAATTGTAGAGTATCAATACAAAAAGCGTCACGATGGGGTGGGTGGGGATTCTACCCCATTAACCCGAATGCCATTTCCCCGAATGCCATCACCCCTAATTCCATTACCCCGATTGTACCCTTACCCCGAATTCAACCACCCCGAATGCTATTTTCCCGAGTTCACAATTATCTTGACATGATGCTATTGATGACATTTCCCCATGATATTGGAATTCGGGGTAATGTCATTCGGGTGAATGGCATTCGAAGTAATGGGGTAGAATCGTGGGTGGGTATCCAAAATGACCAATTTAAGCGTTATGAAATATATAAACCAGCCCTAATATCATTATTCGTTTTTGGAAAATTCAAACTGTCCGGCCATAGAGGACTTCCCCCTACATAAAACTAAGAGAGTCTTTTATTTCAGAATTATTTGTACGGATGCTCTTGCTCGAGGTATTGATATAGATGACATCGATGTAGTGATATCCTACGATATGCCCAGACATATCAACACTTACATTCACCGAATCGGACGAACGGGTCGAGCAGGAAACCGAGGAACCTCTATTACTATGCTGATCGATGAAGAGCGGAAAAAGTTCAATGTATGTTCTCTGCTAATTATGAAATCAATGTTGAAAAATGTTTTCAACTTTATTCTATAACTTCTCGTAGGCAACGTTAGCTGAAGCTGGAAAAAGCGAGCTGGAAACGATTGAAGTCCTACCAAACGCTGAAGAAAAGTATGCACTCCTGTATTCAAGTGCGTTAACTGATCTTCGCGATGCACTGGATTTGGAGAAGCAGACCATCAACAAAATCCGTAACGGAATGTCTATTGCTAGCATGGTAACTATAATGTTAATAATCAATCTTTCATATGCAATATTCTTACTGATTTTATTTCTCGCAGACCAAAGTCAACTTGCTGAGTAAGCTGAAGGATCGAGTTGATATCGAGAATACAAATTCAACTGAGACAATCAAATCGTTGGTACATCTACCTAAAGCTTGGACGAACGAAGCCATCCAAAAACGAGCTACCGATTCTAAGGAGAAGAAAAGGAAACAAAAACTCTTGGGTGACAAACCTGAGGGCAACGCTGACGAATCAGCGAAGAAACAGAAGCTAACCCATCAAAATGTTCGAGATGGCAACGGAAGAAAAAATAAAAAAGCTCGGAAGATACCAAAACTTGCCGGTGATGCAGACGGTAAGTCATAGAAAATAAAAAAATCAAAATGTATAATTTTATACTAGTTTTTGAATTTTCTAAAGATTGATAATATCTCAGCCGCTAATGAACCTTTGGTACTGCAATTAATCTTGATTGGAACTAAATGACGCCTTTTTTAATAGAGAGCAAAAATGAATCATTTTTTTCTTCATTTTATAAAAATCATTTGAAGCTGTAAAAACTAACATTCAAGCTTGAAATATTGTACGTTTCATTGACAACAAAACGCGCCGCAAACTTTCAAACAGACCGACAAAATCGTTGCCAGCACTGCGCTGTACTGCCCCACGGTGTACTATTTACATTAAGAAGGTGATATAGAGCTTAGTGACATTTGAACACACGTAGACTAGCATCTTCACGGCTGTTTGGGCACGTCAGGAGTTAATCATCAATGTTAACTTCCTTTTTCCCGAACAGCCTAGATAGCCGTGTAGTGTCGGTAGCGGTTGTTTCAATTGGCTAAGAATTAACACTACGGACTGCCTGTTCCGGTGGTAAAAGTCCATCTCACAGGTGACCCCTAATTCATGTCGCTTTAAGCTTACCGTGCCTAAGAATGAATGGTTAGGGGGGTCTAAAAAAACCTAACCGCAAACGGAGCCTGTGGAGTACCAGGGCGCCCTCTACAGTATTGTGCCCTTCCTGTGCTACCCGGAGCAATGGTGCAGGTGACCTTGTGTTTCTCCGAGACAATCGGCTTCCCTTCTTCAGTCTCAAACCTGAGGCTAAATAAGGGTGGGATTATAAGGATGTTGTAAATTAGTTTAAATTTTTCACCCTTATGGCTTCGCATTATGCGTTTTTTTTTTTTTTGTTGGGGCAGCAGGGACGAAAGTCCAGGGGCTTAACGGACCCCCCCCCCAGGACCTCTGCGAGTTGGGGAGTTGCCCAGGATGTGGTGAAGTTCGCAGTGGGCTCTGATGAACCTTCATAAAAACCACAAAAATCCGAATGCAACTCTGTCACAGCGACCGGTGCCGCTTAAAGTACCCTAGCCCAAACTAACAGGAGTGCCAACCGGCACATCAGGATTGATGCCAGTGAGATCCTGATTATGGCATACTGGTCGCGATACAAACGGACAAGGCATGGAATTACGAGTAGGAGTGCTTCGAGCACATTGGGACCAACGCCAGTACGGCCCCAATTATGTATACTGGCAGCGCACGACAAAGGACAAGTAACGGCATATGTACTAGATAATATGCTTTGAGGCTGACAGCGGCGACATTCTACTCCCTTAGTAGGGTCGGGTGACACTGGCCCGAAACGGCGAGTGGGTTAATGGCGCAGGCTGCCCCCGTCCCGTAAAACCGTGGCAGGCCTTAGAGTACGTTCCAAATCCGTCGCCTGGTTGTTCCAACTGGGCGGGAGTAGGCTCAGATGCCATTACCTGACCTGCGCCGATCCGGCTCTGAACATAGTACCCCATAAAGGACTATGTCAACCCTAGCATGGCCTCCCTGCTTGCATAGATAACCATGGGATTATAAAGGCGACTATTCCAGCGGAGATGGATAGCGGCTCTTAGGGGGACCCATAAGAGATGATAAACCAAAACAAACAACTAGCGGAATGTGAAGGAGAGGCTTCTGGACCTATCAGTAACCGGCTAAGGTTCCCGCCAAGGAAGGAGGCGACCAACTTTATTGAAAACAGTGTGGGCAAAAGCCTAGATACTGTGACGACGGCAGGCACTGGCCGCTCCAGTGCAACATGTGTGGTGACCGATGGCCCGGGACTAATCGAGGCCATGGATCGCAATAGGGAGTACCTCCCTAAAATGCAGGTAGCTGCTGAGCAACTTGATGTCATCATCGAGTATGTTAAGAGCAAAACAAATATCAGCAAAGACTTGAAAACAAGTCTACTGAAATTGCGACAATCAGTCCTAGCTGCAAAGCAGGACTACGAGAAAGCCAAGGAACAACTTGGCAAGGTAGAAGGCCAAAAAGACACTAGGTCGTGTCAGACCGAAGTGTTTTCCTTCACAGGCAACGCGAATATATCTGATGATATTATTCGATACGCGATGCGGAAGAGGGAAGCTTCCGGGGATGAATACGTGGCGAAAAGACGTATGGTTGCTAAGGGAAAAGTGACCTACGCGGCCGTCCTCCAGAGCGGAAAAGCTGGCACGAGCCAAGCCCCGCGATCAAGAGGACATGGCAACAAAGGAGAGGCCAACACCAAGCCTAAGGCCAAGAAAGCCAAGAAAAAGGAGCCACGGGTTAACCGGAACCAGGCAATGCATCCACAGGAACCACGGGCGCAAGGCAACAGCAACCCGTGGATACGAGTTGGAAATAAGAAAAAACAGAGGAAACCGAAAACGGAGCCCAAGGAGAGCGCTAAACCGAAAACAGCGAAACGTAGGAATTTAGGCGAAGCCCTCGTTATCAAAACGGAGGAAGCAAAATACGCCGAGGTTCTGAAGGCGATGCGAAGCACAGAGAAGCTATCGCCATTGGGCGCAGACGTGCGAAGCATAAGGCGAACTAGGATTGGTGAAATGATCCTAGTCTTAAAGAAGGACGCCAAGGAAAAGGGTGCAGTCTATAAGCAACTGGCACAAGAAGTACTTGGTGACGAGGTTGATGTAAGATCCCTTACTGCTGAAGCGACTCTCCAGTGTAAAAATCTGGATGAGGTCACCGATGCAGCGGAGGTCTCGGCTGCCCTCAAAGAGCAGTGTGACATCGACGTAGCCAGTAAGGCCATCCACCTTAGAAAGGGCCCGCAGGGCACCCAGGTGGCGGCGATCAGGCTGCCGGTCGCAGAGGCCAACAAAGCGAAGAACTTGGGCATACTCAAGGTAGGCTGGTCGGTTTGCCGGCTGAGCATACAACAGCCTCCTGAAGTTTGCTTCAAGTGTTTCGGGAAGGGCCATAAGTCGTGGAATTGCAATGGTCCCGACAGAAGTAAGATGTGCAGAAAATGCGGCGCTGAAGGCCATAGGGCAAGCGATTGTAAGCAAATCGCTAAGTGCCTAATATGTGTCGACAGAGCAGACAACGGACACTTAACGGGCGGACCCAAATGTCCGGGCACAAGCGGAGTATCAAAGCAGCCAAAACGGAAGTAACACAGTTAAATTTAAACCACTGTGATGCAGCCCAGCAGCTGCTTTGGCAGTCAGTCTCGGAAACCAAGACTGACGTGGTGTTATTATCGGACCCATACCGCATACCAGCCAACAACGGGAATTGGGTGGCGGATAGGTCTCAACAGTTAGCAGCTATAGGGACGACAGGACGATACCCAATCCAAGAAGTAGTCTCTAGCTCAAATGACGGTTTTGCGATAGCAAAAATCAACGGCGTGTTCTATTGCAGTTGTTACGCGCCCCCAAGGTGGTCGATTGAGGAATTTTCCCACATGGTCGACAGGATGATAGCCGAACTAGCTAATCGGCAGCCAGTAGTGATAGCTGGCGACTTTAATGCATGGGCAGTGGAGTGGGGTAGCCGCTGTACCAATCAAAGAGGCCAACTATTGCTGGAATCCCTGGCCGCTTTAAATGTAGAGCTGGCAAATGTGGGTACAGTGAGTACCTTCCGCAGAAATGGTGCAGAATCGATTATCGACGTGACGTTTTGTAGTCCTAACCTTTTAGGTACCATGAACTGGCGCGTTGATGACGGTTATACTCATAGCGATCATCAATCGATTCGCTATAGTATAATACCAGGCGGACGGAAGGCGGCGCGATGTAACTCGACCCAAACCCGAGGATGGAAAACAGCGCGCTTCGACGGCGAAGTATTCACTGAAGCCCTGAGGCGCGAACGGAACACTCTGGACCTAAACGGTGAAGAGCTAGTTGCTGTAATATCACGAGCGTGTGATGCTTCCATGCCGAGAAAAGCACCTCCTAGAGAGAACAGGCCGCCGGTGTATTGGTGGTGCGAATCAATTGCAAATCTTCGAGCAATCTGCCTTCGGGCTAGACGAAGAATGCAACGCGCACGCACAGAAGCACAAAGAGAGGAACGCGGTGCAGCATTCAGAGAGGCAAAGTTGGCTCTCAAAAAGGAAATCAAGAGTCGAAAACGGGCATGCTTTGAAAGCCTATGCGAGAGTGCCAATTCTAGTCCATGGGGTGACGCCTACAGAGTGGTAATGGCTAAGACCAAAGGAGCCATAGCGCCCCAAGAGAAATCGCCCGAGTTGCTGCGATCGATAATCGATGTACTCTTCCCGCACCATCCCATAAGCCCATGGCCCCCAGCGCCGTATGCGGCAGATGAAGAAGAAGAAGTGGCGAGAGTGACGAACGAAGAACTGGCAGAAGTCGTGAAATCATTCGCGTCAAACAAGGCACCGGGACCCGATGGTATCCCGAATGTTGCCTTAAAAGCGGCAGTGAACACGGATCCGGACATGTTCAGAACCACGATGCAACGCTGCATTGATCAAGGAATCTTCCCGGATGTATGGAAGCGACAGAAATTGGTGCTACTACCAAAGGCGGGGAAACCACCAGGTGATCCGTCGGCGTATAGACCTATCTGTCTACTAGATACGACGGGCAAGTTATTGGAGAGGTTGATTCTCAACAGACTAGTACCGTATACGGAGAGTGCGGACGGCCTGTCCAACAACCAGTTTGGATTCAGAAAAGGTAAATCTACTCTGGACGCCATCCAGTCGGTCGTTCAGACAGCTGAGGTGGCAATCGAGCATAAAAGGAGCGGCATCCGTTACTGCGCGGTTGTCACTCTGGATGTGAAGAATGCGTTCAACAGCGCAAGCTGGGAAGCAATAGCACACGCGCTTCACCGCCTCAAGGTACCGGTGCAGTTGTGTAAGCTTCTAGAAAGCTATTTTGATGGTAGGATTCTACTGTATGACACAGAGGAGGGGCAGAAAAGCGTTCGAATTACCGCGGGAGTACCTCAAGGTTCAATCTTGGGCCCGCTGTTATGGAATGCGATGTACGATGACGTACTGAGGCTGCCCCTCCCGACGGGTGTTAAGATTGTTGGCTTCGCCGACGATATCACCCTAGTGGTCTATGGTGAATCGATGGAGGAAGTAGAGTTGACAGCAGCGCACTCTATTTCCCTGGTTGAGGAATGGATGAAATCTAGGAAACTAGGACTGGCCCGTCACAAGACTGAGGTGGTGGTGGTCAACAACCGCAAGTCCGAGCAACGGGCGCTTATCTCGGTAGGTGATTGCACCATAGAGTCCAAACGATCCCTTAGGCATCTTGGGGTAATGATCGATGACAAGCTGAGCTTCGCTAGCCACGTTGAATATGCCTGTAAAAGGGCATCTACGGCTATAGCGGCGCTTTCGAGGATGATGTCTAACAGCTCTGCTGTAATTGCCAGCAAACGCAAGCTGCTGGCAAGCGTGGCGCTATCCATACTAAGGTATGGAGGACCAATCTGGTCAAAAGCGCTTAGAACAAGAAGAAACCTAAAGCGGTTGGAAAGCACGTACAGGATAATGTGCTTAAGAGTAGCAAGTGCATACCGGACGGTATCTAAAGAGGCCGTGTGCATCATAGCCGGGATGACGCCCATCGGGCTCATCATCAAGGAAGATGTTCAATGCTTCAACCAAAGGGGTACCAGAGGAGTCCGCGACACGTGTAAAGAGGAAACGCTCAGAAGCTGGCAGCAGGAATGGGATAACTCCACTAAGGGTAGATGGACCCATCGGCTAATACCAAATGTGTCAGATTGGTATGGTAGAAGGCATGGGGAAGTGAACTTCCACCTGACGCAGTTTCTGTCAGGACATGGTTGCTATAGACAGTACCTGCATAGGTTCGGGCACTCAGAATCTCCTGCGTGCCCCAATTGTGCTGGTGTAGAGGAAACAGCGGAGCATGTCGTGTTCGATTGCCCCCGTTTCACTGTTGTGAGAGGTCGCATGCTCACTACATGCGGAGGGGACACGTCCCCCGACAATATTATAGAGAGAATGTGTGCGGATGCCGAGTGCTGGAATGCAGTAACTACGGCTGTCACTCACATTATGTTAGAATTGCAGCGTCTATGGCGCGCCGACCAAGAGTTGGCTGCAGAGGATTAGCCCTGCCGAGGCTGGTCCCTTGTAACATTGTTTAAGTCGGCTAGGAGAAGCAGTTTGCCTAGGCTACTTCTGCTACACGTGTTGTGCTATATGCACTGGTCCCTTCCCGAAGAAATACCGTAAGGTGGTTCCGGGGAGATGAGGGTCTGAGTCCAAGGGTCATGTCGATGCACTGTTCACCACTTGAGCAATTCTAAATGAATTGCTCATGCACAGTGCATAGGCTGGTTTTAGCGGGTCGTCGTTGGTGCGTCATCCCCGCATTCCCTGAGTTATCTTCTCAGGGGATCTGTTTGCAGATTTCCCCCTTGTAAAAAACAAAAAAAAAAAAGACTAGCATACGCTCGTCATACACAGTTTGTTTTTGTTTTCCTCAAAGAAACTTGCACACGCTTTCCAGACTCATCAAAATGAATATGGAAATATTACCCAATTTGAAAAATTTACACCCGGATTCTGGGTGTTTTTCGAGACAGAGTGCATATTGTTTTCCTCTAAGGTTCACAACTACATCTACACTAGGGCACCCATACCATTGGGCGTGATGACCACTATATTCAGAAAACTGACAGCTACTTGATGACTTCATTCCTATCCACCTCGAACAAATTTGCGAAAAAATGATCTGGTGGTCCGGACAAGGGTGGAGGGCGGCTGTCAACTGGGAGTAAATTTGAAAAGCCGCCAACCTAAGTCCAGAACCAGTTTTAAGGCTTAATGCGGAGAAGTAAAAATCATTCTTCGGAAAATTGGCTTGTTTAGGGGTATCCTGTTTTTTACATATTCTGATTCTACGTTAAAAACTGAGCCAGGATCCAAAGTTTCATAATTTTCCGTGCCCTGGAACTATTTTTAAAACACGTTTGAATTTCGTATGGAAATCGCGTTTGAATCACCCCTCGGCAAATTTTACTCCGGGTCGAGCTGTCATTATGTAAATGGAAATGTCATTGAGTCGACGGAATTAAATCTATTTTAATCATTTACTATATCAAAATTAAAATAATAAAGCGCAATAAAATCGTGTTACACTTAGAAAACTGTGCTCTTTCGATTAAGCTACAAAAATCTGCGAATTTTTCATCACTTAACAACCCAATTACAGGTAATCAATGCGCTTGAAAGAAATTGTTTGCAAGCAGTTATTTGCTACGTGCTACTGCAGTGCGCTGTTGGCCATTTAATCAGAAAATTCTGCTAAATTCCAAAAATAGATATTTGCGAGAAAATTGATTACGCCTTCACCAATGTTTGGTCGTTATTTTGTATGGTTGTTTACATTTTAGAACCAGCGACACGTTGGGGTAGCAATAAAGAGCCGCCAGTACCACCCTTGGGTCCGGAAGGTATATGGTACGATAGGAGTGACGTCACATGTTTACAATCAAACTTGATATTTACATCAGTCAAGAGCCTGCCTTGTTAATTTTTATGCCATGTACTGCCCTTTACGCCTGCTTGTCCCAAATCTACCTATCGAACTGTCAAACCGTCTACCTATTGAGTGTTGTCTTTGGTTTAACGATAAACTTGCGATGATCGACGCGCCACCATATTTCATATAATGGAGGGTATTAGAACTAACTTGGAGGTGATGATTTGGAGGTTATTTGGCAATAGGGTCCTAAAGCCCTGTCCCAATTTTAGTGCCAAACGCTTAAGCTTAGGCCAATAACACATGTTTACTCAATTTTCTAATGTTTTCTGTTGGTTTGAGTCCAAAAAACATTTTTTTAGATTTTGTCACACCTCTTGGCTTTAACTCAAATTTTGGGTGTATTTTGTTTTCCGTGTCCCTTCCGTAATGTCAGATAGGAACAACCCCAGTGTTAAAACTAAAACCCCTGTGGTGTTTTTGTCGACTAAGCGAACGTCAAACATGATCTTAAGTGTCAAGGTTCATTTATGGGTCCAATTTTTAAATTAAAGTTTCAACATGATATAGCCCTTATTTGAGCGGGAAAAATTGCTTAAGTAGTTGCAGTAAGATGCTCTTTCGTGTTATTGAATAAAAACAAGATTTCATTAAAAATTTTAGGACCCAATTTGGAGGTTAAAATTAGAAATCCTTTATAAGAGAGATTCGCGGAAGCTGACATTTCTGTCAAAGTGTGAGCCAATCGAGCAGCGAGAGCTGTCAAAGTGTGAGCCAAACGAACATGCGTTATGTTTGTTTTGAACTTTTCTTGAGGAGTAATGTTATCCGCTTGAAATTATTTCGGTAAAAGTAATTAAGTTTTTAAATTTTTGTCAATGCGGTTTTTAGTTTTTGATTTTTTCGGCTGTTTTTCAGTTTTGATATGTAGCCCAGATAGCCGTAGCGGTAAACGCGCAGCTATTCAGCAAGACCAAGCTGTGGGTCGTGGGTTCGAATCCCACCGGTCGAGGATCTTTTCGGTTTGGAAATTTTCTCGACTTCCCAGGGCATAGAGTATCCTCGTGCCTGCCACACGATATACACATGCAAAAATGGTCATTGGCACAGTAAGCTCTCAGTGAATAACTGTGGAAGTGCTCATAAGAACACTAAGCTGAGAAGCAGGCTCTGTCCCAGTGGGGACGTAACGCCAGAAAGAAGAAGAAGATGTAGCTCAAAGATCTATAACGAAACAAAATACACTTCATAGCAATGAGGAAGTCATGTCCGTGTTACAATATTATTCTCGACGCCGAGCAAAATCAGCACTGCTGGTCTGTTGCCAAATCATTCCATTTTACTTCCGCATATCTCTCTATAAAGGATCACTAGTTAAAATCCCCTCCAAACACTAGCGATTTTACGGTGGGATCATTGAAAACCGAAAAGCAGGGTTCTGAATTTTCGTATCAATGATGCGAAATCTACGATTTTTCGCACGTAAGGAGAATGCTTTTTTCGCTTCCTCGCGTGAACATCTTTTATCGCTCACACTAATTTTCCCTGGAGCTACGATGGTGGATAACCGAAAATCACTCCACTCTGTGGATAATTTGTTTTTCACTCCACGCTAAGCATGCTCAACGCAGCGCATGTGTTAAATCTACACAGAATGAGGCAAACAATGCAGGACTCTCTGGCTGAGTGAAAATTCTATGTAAGTCGCACTCATGCTATGTGTAACCGATGTGTTGGCCATTGGCTGTGCGTGGATCGATGGAAATGGATGGAACTGTCAGTCATCTCCCGCGCGGCAGCAAACAGTTGGCCGTTGGTAAGATGGGGAGTTTTCAGGGATTTTTTCCAGCGAAAAGCCGGAAGATGGCCAAGCATTTAAACTCATCCTTTTTTCCACATTTTTGTCAGTTTTCAGAATAAAATCGATTATTAGCGTGTAGTAATAGTAAATCGTCACTCATCGAGCAAAAAATCACACTGATTGACTTGAACACTGAGAAATAGGAATTGAAAATGTGGTGAACAAAATTCAAATCGATTTTTTTCAGAGTCAACGATCTGAGGATTGGCCCTTTTGAATTGTTACGCGAGAGAGGGGCTATTTTCGAAGACAAAGAAGAGAAATCATTCAAAGAAGTTTCTTTCATGCTAATATTAAAGTACCCTTTAAATGAGTTCCATGTACCCATTTTTTTAATCAGTATGGAAATGTCAGAAGAAGGGTATTTTTCAATGACGTGAAAAAGGGTATGGACCAATGCACGAGTTCATCATTTGACGTTTAAGCGGTGCCGTGTTATTTACGTGACCATGGCAACTAGTGAATTTGGCACCGCTCAAATGTCATATTAGTGAACTCGTGCATCGGTCCATGGACCTTTGCACGAGTTCACTAATTTGACGTTTGAGCGGTGCCATATTCACTAGTTACCATGGTCACGTAAAAAACACGGCACCGCTCAAACGTCAACTGGTGAACTCGCCCCATTAAACATTTGACAGTTCAACAGCCGACTAAATTAGTTGAAAAATCTGTCGATTGTTGCACCGACGCTTATGGAAGATTAACACAGGGATCAACCGATTTAATAGGGTTGGCCGACACAATCCTACTAAATAGGTGGATAAATCGGTATTTTAAGTAAAATCCAAGCAAATTGACCTACTAAACATCAGATTTCCTCGGTCACCCGATTTAATTCTTCTTCTTCTTCTATTCTGATCGGTGGTGCTTTTCTTTTGTGCGATCTCACCTTCTAATGGACCAGCATCTAAGGCTATATGTCCAACCTATTTCTATTTATACTCCGTGGAGTTTACAATGATCAGATCTTCTTTATCGATCTGCAGAATGTTTATTGTGTCCGTAGCATGGGGTAAGACACTCATAAATATTGGTATTAATATCCGTTAATATGGATTAATATATATTATTTTTATGATATCATCGAGATTGCTACGATTTTTCTAAAGCAGGGTGTCGACTACCTGGAAAAACCTGGAAAGTCAGGGAATGTCAGGGAATTCAATTCTTGACCTGGAAAGTCAGGGAATTTCACTTGAGGTCAGGGAAAAAATATCAATACTACAACATCAAACGAGTTTATTGTCTTAAATGATATTGTTCAGGCTAAGTCATTGAGGAAATGCTCTTATGCATAATAGAGTAAACTGTACTTTACTGCTTATATTTATCCAAAGAATTCAAATTTTCTGAATTGAAAAGCATCAACAGTACTCTCCGAATAACTTCTTCGAAATTGGCGTGGATTGCTTTAAAAACATTTTGTTGTTAAGTTTCCTAGATCAATTAATTGCCTAGTTTGGCGCATTTAGCTCAAAACCTTGAAAAAAAATGCAGTTCACTACTTCAAATTGTATCAATCCTTACAAGTTTGCTCAAAATATCAAGTAGAACTTGTGAAACTAAGTACATATAGAGAAAAACCAATAAGGATTCTCGTATTGAAGTGGTGATGAATAAAAGCCGTATCTCAAAATTTTAAGCTTAGCTTAGCTTAGCTTAGACTGACTACACATATCAATGGTTGCTATTCCGTGATTGACCGAAGTCAGTGAAAATGCACAAAGAATCAACTACAAGTTCGGCTGAGATTGGCCATAATCTTCTTCAGTGTGCATAATTCAGTGCCTCTATTTATACATGGCCAATAACGGCGCCGGCCACGTCCTTGCAGTCAGGTGGGATTTAGGGAAGGAATGTTAGTGTGTAACCTTTGCTATTTGGAGACCGTGTTTTCCTCTGCATCTCCACAAAGGTTACTGGGAGGGATGTTTGTTAATGGGGAGGATCGTTGGGTCACAGGATTCACTTTGATAAGCGATTAGACCATGATAAATAATTATTTGTGAGATATAAACATGCTTATATGTAAATATAATGTTTTCATTTGATATGAACAATTTCTATGTAGAGGAACATTATGCTGACACTTGAGGTGACGAACAATTCAAACTTTGTTGAACAAATACCTAAATGTAACATTCCCAACACTCTTATGCCGACACTTACAGTGGCGAACCATCCAAAGTTTGTTGAATTAAGTGAACCTTTCGCAAGTCTACACTTGTAGTGTCGAACCATTCAAAGTTTTTTTTAATTACAAAAATAAAGGTAAAAAGAAAGGGGTGTTTTGAAAAAAAAAAATTAAACATATGTAATTCATGAATCAGAGTTTACGTCGACACTCACAGTGACGATCCATTCATAGTTTGTGGAAAAATTAAATGTACGTCCCACTGTTGTAACGAATGAATGTGCAGTCATACATATTTTATAGATTAGAAACAATAGCATGAAACGAGCTCACCAATTGATCCGCCATCCTTGACTGAGCAGCAACAATCCACTTTCAAATTCACTCGTTTGCTCGGCTAAAGATCAAACACTACTAACAGACCGCGCACTTTTTCACTTCTAACAAACGACGCGCGACATGTTCGATCCTGCCCTCATCGCCTGTCCCCGCAGGAGCAAACGTCAAGGTCGAAAGATCAAACGCTACTAACAGACCGTGCACTTTTTCACTTCTCAAAATTTTAAGATCACAAATCTGATTAATCAAACAATAATTTATTTTACAATATACCCAGGAGATACTCTAGAAATTCTGAGGATGCCTCTCCAAATTTCTTGATTTATTTTAATCCAGAACATTATTGAAAAGCAGAAATTTCGGGAATATTGTTTGAAATAATCTTCTCAACAATCTGTTGAGAACCCAACCCATCAAATTGTCAACGCGAATGGTTGTCAGGTTCTCTAGATCTGTGAGCTTGAAAATTCGAAATTTGGCTTTGATGATAATCACCTTAAATTGAAGATACAACGAAGCCACATCTCAAATTTTCGAGAGCATAAATCTCGTGGACCAAGCAATCGTTCGCTCTGAGAATTGGATTGATTGATCATCATCAGCGTGTGACCAATCGATCATGTTTGGAGCATGAACAGCTGTTTGGATCTCTATATTTGTGCTTTTGAACATTTTAGGTGTGGCTTCGTTGCATCTTCATCTTAAGAATACTTAGATAAACTCCTTGAAGAGAAAACCTAGGTGTTATTCATATCGGAATCCTAAAATGATACCTAAAATAAATTACATGTAACTAATCATCGTGAAGTATTATTAAAAATATTCTAAGAAAAAAAATTAATACATTTTGGGAAAAACTCTATGTGATTCCTGAAAAATGACTTTAGACTTATTCTTGCAATAATCCTGGAAAATCCAAATTCTATTCTTGGAGAAATTCAAGATTGAAAGAAATACTCTAACAATTTTTAGAAAACCCTGGAGATAAGGAGTTTTTAGGGGAAATCGTTATGGTAAAGTATTGAAGGAATATCTGCAAAAATATGTTTAAGAATTTCAAGAGGAATTTCTGAGAAATCTATGTGGAATTTCTTGAAGCCATTCTCCAAAAAAGTTTTTTGGCATTGGCTAGAATTTTACCTGGAAAAAGTAATAGCCAAATTTCATGATAAATTTCATGCACTTAAAAAGCATGGTGAATGATCGTAATAGTGTTGCTTCTTATATAAAGAAGTTGTAATAACAGGGTGACCAGCGCACCGGGAAATCGGGAAAACCGGGAAAAAGCCGGGAATCGCAAATCACCGGGAGAAAACCGGGAAATATGCGGGAATTTCAATTAACGCCGGGAAACTGGTATGAAAATGTTCATCATTTCAATCTCAAGTTTTATTGACTAGTAAGAGTATAGAATATGGAAACATAATAGTCTAAACGAAGACTTGTATTAATCCAGTAATTAATTAGCCAATAAGTTAAAATTAAATAAAGAAAATTCTTGCGAATAGTGTTTATTCATGAAATTAAATGTTACAAAATACAATGTTGGGGTGTTATCAATTACATTTTTTAAAGCAAGCTTTCAATTCGCGTTGCTTCAACTTTGCAAAACCAATTTTCTATGAATCTTAGCTAGAAGTCCAACCATTCAATACTTAGGTTTTATTGCTAAAATTATATTTTAGCATCCTTAGGATAATATTATTTCAATCATTTTTAGGAAGCAACTTATAGGAAAATTTACCTAACTTTTAAAAACAATATTTATATGAATTTGATGTATGAATATAGATATAACAAAGCTTCTCTTAGGAATATTGAAAAGTATTTTTCCGAATATATTTGGAATATTTAAACCCTTGATCACAAAAGATTTGATATTCGCTTTTTGTTTTATAATGTAAAAAATATAACTTCAATCCATTGCAGAATTATAACTATCTGTGTTATTTTGTCAGAAGTAATTGCCCTGAGTAAAACTTTCTGAGTTTTTGGGGACATATAATATATAGAATTAGTTCCGAATGCTTTATGAATTTCCATGCTTATGAACGAAATTTTTGACAATTGATAAACTCTTTTTAACGTCTACCAACACTGTGTGGCTATTTTGAATTGAAATTATGGTTTATTCTATAGTTGGCTAGATATCATGCAAGCAAGTGGTCAAACTTTTAGTTATACAAAACATTTTCATGAAAATAATAAATTCCACGGTTAAGTTTGCCGTTCCCATCAAGAAAAGTAAATTTCTGCGACAGAATTGATCAAGAAATTTTCTAGTGCGAGCTCAATTCGAAATAAAATTTCACTTGCAATAAAAAAAAATATTTTTTTGGTCATTTTTGAAAAAGTGGCGGCAACAAATCTGATTTCCGTTTTTTTTTATTTACCCTAATAGTAGTGCTTCGGTGTATGGCCAAAAAAAATCGTACTTGAAGTCGTTTGGAATAGTAAAAATTTTCGTAATTAACTTTTTTTTTTGCTTATAATGAAACCGGGAATATTTTTGAAACTCCGGGAAAAAACCGGGAGAAAACCGGGAATTCGAAATTGACTTTTCACTGGCCACCCTGTAATAAGGTATAATCAGGAAAGGGTCCAGAATTGTCGTTTATGCCTGGAATTTGTGAAATTATATTTGAGGTAGTTCAGTAGCCATCTTTGTTCAATTGCTCAGTTTAATCATATCAACTTGAATAAACGCTAAAAAATGTTATCTGACAAATATATTTCAGTAAAGTAATAGCTTTTCTTCAGTTTATTCATACGACCTAGTATGAATAAACTGAATACTAGTATGATGTGTATGTGAAACTTTACATCATGCAAATTTTCGGATGTGTATTTTTCTTGGATTACTAATTTTGGTTCAAATTAATTAATTGAGTGGCCTGGAATTTTTCTGGAAAACGACTGGAAGGTCAGGGAAAGTCAGGGAATTTTATTTTCAATATTGAGTCGACACCCTGTAAAGACATCTGACAGAAGTATCTTGAATTTAAGTTAATGTAGGAGGATTATAAACAAGCAGCTAGGGATCGTGGATTGTATGTCTCGCGGATCCGACATACCACAGGAGGCAAACTGCATCGGAATCAAGTTGCGGAATGGCTCGGAAATCGTAGAAAGATGTGGGGAATTGATGACAATGGAGCTTCACAGAAATAATCAATTTGCCTTGGTAACTCCGGCAACAGGCAAACAGGAAAACTCCATGCATACTTGATAATTTTCTCAATATCAATATTAATATCATTAATAAATATTAATATTTTAAGGCTAAGTAGCCCGTCATTCGTTTTGGCAACAATGATGACTTTTCAGCTTGCATTTCAAAGTGATAAAACTCAGCCTTGATAGTTTATATTGACTTGAAAAAGTATCACTGTACGCGCTAACATGCATAAAATATGCTGATACTTTTCAGGTGTATCAGTGCAAAACCAACTGATTTTCTTTGATTCGAAATCGTGAGATGAATTAGCAACAATCATCAACGACGCGTACAAATTTCAATGACGGCCTACTTCGCCTTAATACTGGATCTAGTGTCCTGCCCCATGGTCCGTAGACTTTTCTATTCTTTTAACGTCCATAGACGAGTTCCCTTACTGCTAAAGGGTGAAGGGGGTGGGAATCGAACCCATGACCATCT